>NC_048313.1:25496899-25504786 GCF_013100865.1 Trachemys scripta elegans | reverse complement strand
GGCCACGGGATACGGCTGCGGGGCTTTCGGCTTTCTGGCTCAGGCTCTTGGCCATGCAGTGGCAGGTGCAGGCTCCTAGCTCATCCCCCCCACACCATCAACTTTGGCCCCTGCTGCCCCTCCCACTCTCCCCATTGCCCCTGGGACCCACTGCCTCCTCCAGCTCCCTATCCAGTCCCCCCTGGGCCTCCGCTGCCTCCATACCCACCTCCTCATCCATGGCTTAATTTGTCTCCAGGCTTGCCGGGGCTGTGGAAGTGCTGTGAAAAGTGATATTTGTATGTTTGGTAACGTTATTTTTCACAGCCGACTGAGCAGGTAGCTGGGAGTCTGGGAAAATTAACATACAAGTATCACTTTTCACAGGAGCAGATTTACTAGCTCGCCAGGCTAAAAATAACCAAAGCAACCAAAAAAGAAAAAAAAAAACCTACAACAAACAAGAGAAGAACATGCAAAGCACCTTTTTTGCGTTTCTATTCTGCTTAGGGCCAGTAAACAATAAAGACAACTGGACTTTATTTTTATTATTCAGTCTGCAAAAAAACCCCAAACCCTACATAAATAAATTACACTGATTTGGACATGGATATGTGCAGATTTGTTTATATTTCCTATAGTTAGGCGACCAGCAAGAGTCGCCGCCGCTGGTGAAGGGCCCCTGCGGAATGGTCAGGGATAAGAAAATTGGGGGAGATGAAAGAACTGAGTGTTGACCTACGAACGACTGATTCGTGTAACACCAGGGTTGTCCAGTGTTGCAGTGAACACCTTCGTGTAGTGATCTCTAGCCGTATTCATTTTCTGTGTGGAAAAAATGGAGCAGTTTATTTAGCCATCATGAACTGGTTTGCTCCATTATTAATGCATTGTGTAAACATGGAGGACGGAATAAGGCTGCACTGCCCAGAAACCTTGTGGCAAGGCTTTTGGAGTACCTCCAGGAGAGCTTCATGGAGATGTCCCTGGAGGATTTCTGCTCCATCCCCAGACACGTTAACAGACTTTTCCAGTAGCTGAACTCACCGCGAATGCATCCCAAGTCCTCAGGGCAAAGTAATCATTAAAAAACGCTTGCTTTTAAAACAATTTTTATATTTTAAAAGGTAAACTCACCTGAGGTCCCTTCCATGGGGTCATGGTCTTGGATACTGGCTTGGGAGGGTTGGGAGGGTACTTCAGTCAGGCTGAGAAAAAGATCCTGGCTGTTGGGGAGAATGGAGTGCTGGGTGCTCTCTGCAAGCTCGTCCTCCTCCTCCTCCTCCTCTTCCCCGTTCGCAGAATCCTCAGGTGTAGCTGATGAGACTATCCCCAACCCGGAATCCACGGTCACAGGTGGGATAGTGGTGGCGGCCCCCCCTAGAAATTGCATGCAACTCGGCGTAGAAGCGGCATGTCCGCGGCTCTGACCCGGAGCGACCATTTGCCTCCTTTGTTTTTTGATAGGCTTGTCTGAGCTCCTTGACTTTCACGCGGCACTGATCTGAGTCCCTATTGTGACCTCTCTCCATCATGCTCTTGGAGATTTTTTCAAAAGTTTTGGCATTTCGTCTTTTAGAACGAAGTTCTGCTAGCACTGAATCCTCTCTCCATATAGCGATCAGATCCAGTACCTCCCGTACGGTCCATGCTGGTGCTCTTTTTCGATTATCGGACTGCATGGTTACCTGTGCTGATGAGCTATCTGTGGTCACCTGTGCTCTCCTCGCTGGGCAAACAGGAAATGAAATTCAAATATTCGCGGGGCTTTTCCTGTCTACCTGGCCAGTGCATCCGAGTTCAGATTGCTGTCCAGAGCAGTCACAATGGTGCACTGTAGGATAGCTCCCGGAGGCCAATACCATTGAATTGCGGCCACACTAACCCTAATTCGAAATGCTAAAATCGATTTTGGCGCTACTCCGCTTGTCGGGGTGGAGTACAGAAATCAATTTTAAGAGCCCTTTATTTCGAATTAAATGACGTCGTTGTGTGGACGGGTGCAGGGTTAATTCGAATTAACGCTGCTAAATCTGAATTAAAGTCGTAGTGTAGACCACGCCTAATATAGTGAGGGGATACTGAAAACCTGATTCACCATATGAGAGGTTCACCGATCATAAAGGACCAGATGCTTATCCTCAAGTCTATGTGAATCTCAGGTCTTTCCCAAATATCATGCTGTCAGCCAATCCTTAATAACTAAATCTAAGATTTATTGTTAAAAGGAAGAAGAGAGTTACACATGGTTAAATGATCAATATCCATACAAGTGACTTTCAATGTTCATAGTTCAGGATCACAACAGTGATGGAATAAACTGCTGGTTTGTAAAAGTCTCTCTGGAATCATCCCAACAGATCAGAATCCAAAGGCAGCTTAGATGTAAAGTCTGTTAGTTTTTTCCATGCATTTTCCAGGTTATTCCAAATGATTATTTGGAAAATCTCTGTCCTATGGCTTACACTTTCCCCGTTCAAAGTTTAAGCAGACTAGATATGACAGGATCAGGCCTGAGTCTTCTCTTTTATAGCTATTCTAGCAGGCTGACAAGCCGACCTCACAGAAATTGTCACAGCAGGACCTTCCCCCAATGCAGATCACCTGTTGTACTTTGCTTTGAAAGTCTTCCATTTCCTGTGCATACACAATAAACTAGTTACACTCATTCACATAAGGTAATTAGCCGTTCTTCCATTATAACACAGATAGTTAAGCTGAAGACAATGTAGAAATTATTAGTTTCCTGCAGTACCTTACATCTTTGATTTTAAGGTTAACTGAACACCTTGCATACATAATTAAGGCAATTAAGACATGAAAGGGAATTAGCATCTACAATCTAATTTGGTTACATTGTGACACTTCTAACCCAGTATAGATAAACACAGACAAATACACTTAGCATCTATTGTTCATTTTTGAATGAGTTGATGATTACTAGTCTAATACATCTCTTTGAAATTCACATGCAAGTTAACTGTCTGGATAGAGTAGAAGTGCCTCTTGTTCAGTTATTATGGATCCATAAGAGGCACAGGTTGACTGGTCTGCCAGTGTCACAAATGCATTCTTGGTTCTTATGCTCCCAGGATGCTAAAGCTGAATTTCTATTTAATCAGCTAAGAACATAAAACATAAGAGTGGCTATCCTGGATCCCCCAGGAGAATGGTTCATCTAGCCCAGTATCCTGTCTTCTGACAGTGGTGTGTGCCAGATGCCTCAGAGGGAATGAACAGAACAAGAATTGTCAAGTGAACCATCCCCTGTTGGACAGTCCCAGCCCCAGCTTCTGGCAGTCAGAGGCTTAGGGACACCCAGATCATGGGGTTGTATCCCTGACCATGTTAGCTAATAGCCATTGATGGACCTATCCTCAGTGAACTCATCTAATTCCTTTTTGAACCTTATACTTTTGGCCTTCACAACATCTCCCTGGCAATGAGTTCCACAGGTTGACTGCATTGTGTGAAGAAATGCTTCCTTTGGTTTGTTTTAAACCTGCTGCTTATTAATTTCATTGGGTGACCCCTTGTTCTTGTGTTATGTGAAGGGCTAAATAACACTTCCTTATTGACTTTCTCTACACCAGTCATGATTTTATAGTTCTCTATCATATTCCCTCTTAGTTGTCTCTTTTCCAAGCTGAAAAGTCCCTGTCTTTTTAATCTCTCCTTGTACAAGAAGTTGTCCCATACGCTTAATAATTTTTGTTGCTCTTCTCTGGATTTCTTCCAATTCTAACGTATCTTTTTTGAGATGAGATGACCAAAACTGCACGCAGTATTCAAGGTGTGGGGGTACTGTAGATTTTTATAGATTCATAGATTCATAGATTATAGGACTGGAAGGGACCTCGAGAGGTCATCGAGTCCAGTCCCCTGCCCGCATGGCAGGACCAAATACTGTCTAGACCATCCCTGATAGACATTTATCTAACCTACTCTTAAATATCTCCAGAGACGGAGATTCCACAACCTCCCTAGGCAATTTGTTCCAGTGTTTAACCACCCTGACAGTTAGGAACTTTTTCCTAATGTCCAACCTAGACCTCCCTTGCTGCAGTTTAAACCCATTGTTTCTGGTTCTATCCTTAGAGGCTAAGGTGAACAAGTTCTCTCCCTCCTCCTTATGACACCCTTTTAGATACCTGAAAACTGCTATCATGTCCCCTCTCAGTCTTCTCTTTTCCAAACTAAACAAACCCAGTTCTTTCAGCCTTCCTTCATAGGTCATGTTCTCAAGACCTTTAATCATTCTTGTTGCTCTTCTTTGGACCCTTTCCAATTTCTCCACATCTTTTTTAAAATGCGGCGCCCAGAACTGGACACAATACTCCAGCTGAGGCCTAACCAGAGCAGAGTAGAGCGGAAGAATGACTTCTCGTGTCTTGCTCACAACACACCTGTTAATGCATCCCAGAATCATGTTTGCTTTTTTTGCAACAGCATCACACTGTTGACTCATATTTAGCTTGTGGTCCACTATAACCCCTAGATCCCTTTCTGCCGTACTCCTTCCTAAACAGTCTTTTCCCATTCTGTATGAGTGAAATTGATTTTTCCTTCCTAAGTGGAGCACTTTGCATTTGTCTTTGTTAAACTTCATCCTGTTTAACTCAGACCATTTCTCCAATTTGTCCAGATCATTTTGAATTATGACCCTGTCCTCCAAAGTAGTTGCAATCCCTCCCAGTTTGGTATCATCCGCAAACTTAATAAGCGTACTTTCTATGCCAATATCTAAGTCATTGATGAAGATATTGAACAGAGCCGGTCCCAAAACAGACCCCTGCGGAACCCCACTCGTTACGCCTTTCCAGCAGGATTGGGAACCATTAATAACAACTCTCTGAGTACGGTTATCCAGCCAGTTATGCACCCACCTTATAGTAGCCCCATCTAATTTGTATTTGCCTAGTTTATCGATAAGAATATCATGCGAGACCGTATCAAATGCCTTACTAAAGTCTAGGTATACCACATCCACCGCTTCACCCTTATCCACAAGGCTCGTTATCCTATCAAAGAAAGCTATCAGATTGGTTTGACATGATTTGTTCTTCACAAATCCATGCTGGCTGTTCCCTATCACCTTACCACCTTCCAAGTGTTTGCAGATGATTTCCTTAATTACTTGCTCCATTATCTTCCCTGGCACAGAAGTTAAACTAACTGGTCTGTAGTTACCTGGGTTTTTTTTATTTCCCTTTTTATAGATGGGCACTATATTTGCCCTTTTCCAGTCTTCTGGAATCTCTCCCGTCTCCCATGACTTTCCAAAGATAATAGCTAGAGGCTCAGATACCTCCTCTATTAGCTCCTTGAGTATTCTAGGATGCATTTCATCAGGCCCGGGTGACTTGCAGGCATCTAACTTTTCTAAGTGATTTTTAACTTGTTCTTTTTTTATTTTATCCGCTAAACCTACCCCCTTCCCATTAGCATTCACTATGTTAGGCATTCCTTCAGACTTCTCGGTGAAGACCGAAACAAAGAAGTCATTAAGCATCTCTGCCATTTCCAAGTTTCCTGTTACTGTTTCTCCCTCTTCACTAAGCAGTGGGCCTACCCTGTCTTTGGTCTTCCTCTTGCTTCTAATGTATTGATAAAAAGTCTTCTTGTTTCCTTTTATTCCCGTAGCTAGTTTGAGCTCATTTTGTGCCTTTGCCTTTCTAATCTTGCCCCTGCATTCCTGTGTTGTTTGCCTATATTCATCCTTTGTAATCTGTCCTAGTTTCCATTTTTTATATGACTCCTTTTTATTTTTTAGATCGTGCAAGATCTCGTGGTTAAGCCAAGGTGGTCTTTTGCCACATTTTCTATCTTTCCTAACCAGCGGAATAGCTTGCTTTTGGGCCCTTAATAGTGTCCCTTTGAAAAACTGCCAACTCTCCTCAGTTGTTTTTCCCCTCAGTCTTGATTCCCATGGGACCTTACCTATCAGCTCTCTGAGCTTCCCAAAATCTGCCTTCCTGAAATCCATTGTCTCTATTTTGCTGTTCTCCCTTCTACCCTTCGTTAGAATTGCAAACTCTATGATTTCGTGATCACTTTCACCCAGGCTGCCTTCTACTTTCACATTCTCAACGAGTTCCTCCCTATTTGTTAAAATCAAGTCTAGAACAGCTTCCCCCCTAGTAGCTTTTTCAACCTTCTGAAATAAAAAGTTGTCTCCAATGCAGTCCAAGAATTTGTTGGATAGTCTGTGCCCCGCTGTGTTATTTTCCCAACATATATCCGGATAGTTGAAGTCCCCCATCACCACCAAATCTTGGGCTTTGGATGATTTTGTTAGTTGCTTGAAAAAAGCCTCATCCACCTCTTCCACCTGGTTAGGTGGCCTGTAGTAGACTCCTAGCATGACATCACCCTTGTTTTTTGCCCCTTTAAGCCTAACCCAGAGACTCTCAACACTTCCGTCTCCTATGTCCATCTCTACCTCAGTCCAAGTGTGTACATTTTTAATATATAAGGCAACACCTCCTCCCTTTTTCCCCTGTCTATCCTTCCTGAGCAAGCTGTACCCATCCACACCAACATTCCAATCATGTGTATTATCCCACCAAGTTTCAGTGATGCCAACAATGTCATAGTTGTATTTATTTATTAGCACTTCCAGTTCTTCCTGCTTATTCCCCATACTTCTCGCATTTGTATATAGGCATCTAAGATACTGGTTTGATCTTTCCTCCCAGTTTTGTCCTGACTCTCCTTTCTCTCTGCCAATATAGCCCACACTCCCTCTAGTTTCCGACCCATCTCCCCGGTTTCCATGTTCCCCACTTACCTGTGGGCTTTGCTCACCTGTCCCCGTCGAACCTAATTTAAAGCCCTCCTCACTAGGTTAGCCAGTCTGTGTCCGAATAGGGTCTTTCCTCTCCTCGAAAGGTGAACGCCATCTCTGCCTAGCAGTCCTTCCTCAAATAGCATCCCGTGGTCTAGGAAGCCAAAGCCCTCCTGGCGACACCATCTTCGCAGCCAGGCATTCACCTCCATGATGCATCTGTCTCTGCCCGGGCCCCTACCTTTGACAGGAAGAATTGAAGAGAATACCATTTATACAGTGGCATAATGATATTTACTGTCTTATTATCAATCCTTTTCCTAATGGTAACTAACATGTTGTTATGGTTTTTGACTGCATGTTGAGCAGATGCTTTCAGAGAACTGTACACAACGACTCTGATGTCTCTTTCTTGAATGATAACAGCTAATTTAGACCCCATCCATTTGTATGTACAATTGGGATTATGTTTTCCAATGTGCATTACCCAGTTCAGTACAGGAATCAGAGGCACAATGTTACCAGATGTGCCTGTCACTTTGGGATAGGCTCATTGATTAGGGTTACTCTTCTAGGGGGGAGGGGGGAGTTCTGTAATTCTATAAATGTGCTGCTTATGTCACTTGTGTGTTCATATGGAGCTCTACTTCCTTCTGCAAATCCCCTCCCAATGGAGCTACCCTGCAGGACCTAGGTTCCCCTCATGTGTCCCTGTACTCAATGGGTTGGGTTAAGCTAGGGTTACCATATTTCAGCAAGCAAAAAAGAGGACAGGAGGAGCCCCGCCCCTGTTCTGCCCTAGCCCCGCTCCTGCCCCTCCCACTTCCCCCCTCAGAACCCCCAACCCTCCCCCGGCTCCTTGTCCCCTGACTGCCCCCTCCTGGGACCCCTGCCCCTAACTGCCCCCCAGGACTCCACCCTCTACCTAAGCCTCCCTTCCTCTTGTCCCCTGACTGCCCCCTACTGAGACCCTCCCCCCAACCTAACTGGCCCCCTAGGACTCTATCCCCTACCTGTACTCTGACTGCCCCAACCCTTATCCACACCCGCACCCCCAGACAGACCCCTGGGACTCCCACGCCCCATCCAACCACTCCCCACCCCCTGACAGCCCCCCCCCC
>NC_048313.1:25469509-25496799 GCF_013100865.1 Trachemys scripta elegans | reverse complement strand
CCCCCCCGCTCCTTGTCCCCTGACTGCCCCCTCCTGGGACCCCCGCTCCTAACTGCCCTCCAGAACCCCACCCCCTACCTAAGCCTCCCTGTTCCTTGTCCCCTAACTGCCCCCCCAAGACCCTCCCAACTGCCCCCCAGGACCCTACCCCTTACCTATACCCTGACTGCCCAAAACCTTATCCACACCCCCACCCCCAGAAAGCCCCCCCAAACTCCCGACCCCCCCGTCTCTTGACTGCCCCCTCCAGAACCTCCCTGCCCCTTCTCCGACCCCCTGGCTCCCTTGTTGTTGGCCTTCGCCTAATGTCTCTGTGAGCTTGCTCAGGAATGGCCTGAGCCCTTCATCCGGCACTCTGGGGAGCGGGGGAGGAGCTCCAGACTGCCGGAGGCGATCTGCGAATGCAGGGAGGGAGGGAGTGATCTCTGCTGCGGGGGAAGCGGAGGAGGGGCTCTCTCTGGCTGTCAGAGACCCATGTAAGTGGCACCATCCGGCCGGCTGCCCTGTTAGCCGCGTGCGTGCGCTCTGCATGGGGGGTGGCGGGGGGGGGGGAAGAGTCCGGACATTTACAAATTCCCCCCGGACGCTATTTTTAGCTCAAAAAGCTGGACATGTCCGGGGGAATCCGGACGAATGGTAACCCTAGTTAAGCAGCACTTTCAAGCTGGTACCCTTATGTGCTCCGGTCTCAAGAGGCTGGGTTGAACAGCACTTTCAGCTGCCCCCCAACCCTTATGTGCCCCAAGTTTAACACGTCCCTATCACACTTTCACATTACAATTGTACTGGGAGTAACACACTTGATGAGCAAACCCCACAGTATTTTTGGGCACTACAGGGATCTTTAGCTTAGGTACAAGAAGTGTTGCTGCAGAGTAAATGGGGGAAGCTAAAAACAGAAAAGAATAAAATTCAGAGAGAGAGAGAGAAGCAACCAGCTGAACCATAAAAGTTATTTATTGAATAATAGTGATAACTACACAAGGAGGGCTAAACCAACATAACAGTTACATTTTAAAGGTTAATACCTGAGGTAGAAAAGAAAACAGAGAGAGAGAGAGGGATCTCCCCCACTCCATGAGACTTGAACTGGTCGGGGTTCCCAGGTGATGGTGGTAGCTCAGGGTCCTGAGTGCTGAAGACAGGCAGAGCCCCCAGCACGATCAGTCAGGAGATAGAATCCCAATGGAACTGATGCAGAGTTTGGGTCTATACATCAGAACCCTCACTTGGGCATAGGTCGGGGGTTTTGTAGAGAAAATACAATGGCTCAAGGGAGAACACTAGATTTGTTTATGGGTAAACTGATGGCTCAAGGTTTTCTTTAGGCTAGACAATAGGAGCTGATCACTCTTGGCTATGGGTGGTATTTTCTTCCAGGGAGCTCATTAGGCAACTAGACTGCTTCAGTATTTTGCGATATCAATGAAAGATTTATTACTAGAATTGGTCTAATAATTGCTGAGCTGGGTGTGTGCAGGGGTAGGTTCATGAGCAACTGGAGCAGGGATTCCCATGATGCAGTGCGTCCTCACTTTTCTGGTCCCAGAATTCAGTGCAGTTCCCTGTTCCTCATTCTTTATGCTAATCCCTGTCCCATCTTTCATGCAGATGAGGCTAGGGGAGTTGTCTCTGTTCTTCATTCTGTATGCAAATGGAGATGTCTTAATCTTGTCACCCTTGTCAGGAGGGGTCTAGGTGTGTCTCCCCAGACCCTTCATTGTTCTCTGCAAGCCTTTTCTCTGATCGGTTTTGGTTCAAACAGAGACGGGGGTGAGGGGTGTCCTTCATGAGTCACACAGGCTAGATACTGTGCCCCGGTTCCCCAAAAACACAGAGCTGACTGGTATCAACAGTAAGGATGGCAAGTGAAGTCTAGTACAGCTGGAGAACGTTCATTCTTCATTCTTTAATTAGACTCAGGAAACTTTTGGTCAGTTTGGATCTGTGATTGGACAAATAGCACCATACAGCTGTGATTCACTGGCCACGTCCCGTCAGTGGTGGTTGACTGTATCAGCTGCCTTCTCTGTATACAAGGTGAGGAGACCATTAGCAGGTATAAGTAATTCTTCACCATTAGCAGGTATAAGTAACTCTTCACCTTCTTTCACTGTTGTAATGTCCATTTTTCTGCCTATCTAGTTCTTTCTGTCTTGTCTGTTGGCGCTTAGATAACAGAATGGTGGCATCTTGTAAATACCTCATTAGAAGAGAAGATTATGATGTGTAAAGAGCCTAGCACACTTTTGGGAACTGTACAAATAATAAATGGTCTGCATACAGGTAGATAACTGCTAAATTCCTTTGGGCTTCTCTACACAGGGACACTAAGGAAAGTTAATCCAAATGAACTAAAGGTGTAAATTTAAAGTGCTTTAGTTAAATGGCATTAAACGCATGTGGATGCTCGGATTCTGAATTAAAATGGACCTTATTAATTTTAGTGAATTACATGAATTAAACTAACCTGAATTAAGGCCACTTTAATTCTACATAAGTGTGTCCCCATAGGTGTTTAATTAAGTTTAACTAATGCATTTTGAAAATAAATTTGGATTAGCTTTCTTGACTATCTCCATGTAGACAAGCCCTTGGTACTAAACATTTTCATTCTCTTTACCCTGCCACTGGCTGTATGCAGGGGTTTCCTGGAATAATTCTTTAAACAAAATGTTCTTCCAGCAGCCCTCTGTCATGAGCATTCAAAGCTACTGGAATAAGTGTAGGCCATTTCCCCCTCTGTGAAAGAGTAGGATATTCTTTTCACCTACTGGGATAGAGCTTGGTTATTTTTTAAGGCCATTTCCAATTAGGGTGACCAGACAGCAAATGTGAAACTTCGGGACAGGATGTGTATGTGTGTGTGTGTGTGTGGGGGGGTAATAGGAGTCTATATAAGAAAAAGACCCCAAAATTGGGACTGTCCCTATAAAATCAGGACATCTGGTCACCCTATTTCCAATTACTATTAATCAGTCCTAAAAAACAGTGTTGGTGATTCAGAACCAGAAGAAGGGACTCCAATCTTTGCATGTACAAGATAGAAATCCCAGCATTGTTTAGAAGTGACTGATGAACCTGGGTTTCCTGCCAAAGGTTTTCTCCAGCCCCATCTCTTTTACAATGAGAGTTTGGTGGAGGGATTCACCTCTACATTGGAACCTCAGATCTACCTGCATGAGTTGTACTTGACTATGAGATTAGATTTAAATACTGAGAGCAAAGAGGCTACTGAAACCAGACACACCCAGAAAGCTGCTCCAAGCTGAATATAGTGCTTGCTCAATCCTGTATCATTCACAGGGCCGGCTCCAGGGTTTTTGCCACCCCAAGCAGTGGGGGGGGAAAAAAAGCCGCACTCACGATCGGTGGCACCTCGGCGGCAGCTCCACTGCGTCGCTTTCTTCTTCGATGGCCCTTCGGCGGCAGTTCCTTCCCTCCGAGTGGGACCGAGGGACCCACTGCTGAATTGCCGCCGAAGAGCCGGACGTACCGCCCCTTCCCCTTGGCCACCCCAAGCACCTGCTCGTTGCGCTGTTGCCTGGAGCCGGCCCTGATCATTCACAATAACATACCACTACTGTTAACTTTCAGACATTTAAGGTGTAATCCTGACTCCATTACAGTCAACAGGAGTTTTGCCATTGACTTCGATGGGGCCAAGATTTTACACTATGCTGATAACAGCATAGCACATGGATCCTCCTGTATGAATATCCATGCAGTAGAGGTTTAATTTCATTAATCGTTACAGTACTTTTTCTCCTTTTCTCCACTCCAGGCCAGTCCATGAACCTGGGGTCAGTGGCAGAGGAGCTGAGATGTCTCCGTGAAGCACTAACATCTCCAGACTCTGAGGCTCTGTTTCAGGCATCTTCTAAAATGGCCAGGGTAACTGACTCAAAAAGCTTGTGTGGATGTTCTAGTGACGGGGCACCATTCATTTTACATTTACGCTTTCATGATGCCTTTCCGTACTTGGAGTGAGTTGTGAGAGCGGGGCATTCATTGCTAGTAACCAGCAAGATGCTTTTCATAGATGTGTGCTATGAATGCCATGTAAAAAGCAGATTCCACAGAATGTTGCACGCACATGAAAATACGCACGCAGCTGCGCACACATGTACCTATCCAGCCATCCACGAGAAAAAACTGGGTTAGTGGAACATCAAGCTGAGAAACCACCCAGTCTTCATTCTGTCACTTTGTGGGTTTGCCTTAGCCTATATTTGTGGGCATGCCTCTCTTTACTTCATTTTATAAGTTGTAAAAAGATGCAGTGTATATAAGAGAATAGAAACTGGAAACTTACCTCCTGCATATCCAGTACAATGTTGTGCTAATCGTGCAACAGAGGCTTTGCCTCTAACCTGATATCATTAGTGTAGAATACAAAAATGTCGTATATAGACTGTAGAGAGAATTGTAATCACAAATGGCTCGCTAGACATGAGGCTAATTAATAATTTGTTGATGCATATATCTTTTCATAGAGATATTAGGCCTCCATTTTTAAAAAGCCAGACATCATTGCAGTCTCTCCTGTTTTTGATTTGTTCCCAGGTTGTTAGTGAGTACTTTCCCTCAGAACAGGCCACAGACTTTATTAAGGCCACGCTGGATGTTATGCTGTCTGCTAGCGCCACCTGTTCCACGGCAGCTGGACTGTGGATGAAGATCATCCTGAAGGAGTGTGGAGATGCCATGCTGGACAAGGTAAAATGGGAAACTGGAGAGGTTTTCTGCCTAAACTCTAGGCTTTTAAATCTTTGCCCTCATGTGTAATGAACAAAAATCTTGCTGTTTCTCCCCCTCGAACATAGAGTTGATTCCATCTCTGTTCCCACCCTAAGATAGGCAATGGCAGAATCAATCACAGTACACAGAGATAATCCAAGGGAAAAGGAAGATGGTGGGTTATTTATTTGTCTAGCTTGTTGCCACAGTATTCAGCCAAGAAAGGCTTGAAAAAACAGACTCTGGGGAAAATACAACAAGACAGAATGACTGGCACTTGGAGACATCCAGTTATTAGGAGGCCTATGGCTAAGGGCTACCTGGATAAAAATAGCACTGTAGTCATCCAGTCAGTCTGGAGCCTGGGCTCTGAGACCCACCCTCTTGCCAGGTTTCAGAGCCTGGGCTCCAGCCCAAGCAGGAACAGCTACACTTTTAGCCCCATAGTGCAAGCCCAGGAGTGCTGCCAGCTTTTCCGCCGCCTAGGGCAGTGGAAGGTCCTGCCCCGAAATGCCACCCCCCACCCCAGAGGCGGCAGAAGGTCCCACCGCGGAAATACTGCCGTGGTCACCGCCCCCCAAATTGCAGTGCCCTAGGCGACCGCCTAGGTCGCCTAATGGGTTGTGCCAGCCCTGTGCAAGCCCCACAGGCCCAGGTTGACCTTAGTTCTGAAACTCACTGCTGTGGGATTTTTTTTTTGCTGTGTAGACATACCCTTTAAGAATAGAAGGAGGGAGGGAGAAAACTATAGTGTCTTTGGGATCCACTATTTATATGCCTTATTCTGGAGCCCAGTGCGTTAGGGCTAGATGAAAGGAGCACTCCACGAAACTTCTAACAAGGCTGGTGAAAGGCCTCAGGACAGGGAACCCTCGCAGCAGAACTGCCATGTTTGCACAGTGTTTTGAAGATGTGAAGGGTTAGGAATGACTATGAGAGGTCGTCACCTGTTCATAGGCCCAGGCATTTGCACACTGTATTTAAAGCACTTGCATATTTTGTGCTTGTGGTTGTTTATGAACTCCGCATTCTTCGAGGCAAATGGTCAGATTTGGCTGCTTAAATCACACCTGCAAAATGTGGGCAAGTAAAGCCTTCTTTTGTGCATGTGAACTGGTTTATTTAATGCATAGCTGGGCACCACCACATTACATTACCTGGTGTGTATATGTGTGTGTCAGTGTTAATTTTTACAGCCAAGTGCGGGCAATTTTTGTGGGTTAAATTTAAGCAGACATATTTGAACATTTGTTTCTTGAAGTGAGGATTTCTAAAAAAGGAGCAAATGGCTAAATAAAGGTTTTGATTCTGTAGAATGAATGGAGAGAAAGAGGCAAACGGAAGGTCCGGGGCAGAGCTGCAAACATGCCGCTTCTATGCGGAGCTGCATGCGATGCTAGGGGGTGCAGCCACCACTACCCCAACCGTGTGCTTTGACTCCTTCAATGGAGAAACACACAGGGAAGCAGGTTCGGGGTATGAGGAAGATGAGGATGAAGATAATGTAGATAGCTCACAGCAGCAAGGAAGCGGAGAAACCCGTTTCCCAAACAGCCAGGATATGTTTATCACCCTGGACCTGGAACCAGTAACCCCCGAACTCACCCCAGGCGTGCTCCCAGACCCTGTGGGCACACAGGGGACCTCTGGTGAGTGTAGCTTTGTAAATATTACACATGGTTTAAAAGCAAGCGTGTTTAATGATTAATGATTAATTTGCCCTGGCAATCGCGGCCAGTACAGCTACTGGAAAAGTCTGTTAACGTGTATGGGGATGGAGCAGAAATCCTCCAGGGACATCTCCAGACAGCTCTCCTTCATGTACTCCCAAAGCCTTTGCAAAAGGTTTCTGGGGAGGGCTGCCTTATCCCGTCTGCCATGGTAGAACACTTTACCAAGCCAGGCCAGTAGCATGTAGTCTGGAATCATTGCATAACAAAGCATGGCAGCGTATGGTCCCGGTGTTTGCTGGCATGCAGACAACATCCATTCCTTATCTCTCTTTGTTATCCTCAGGAGAGTGATATCATTCACAGTCACCTGGTTGAAATGGGGCGATTTTATTAAGGGGACATTCAGAGGTGCCTGTTCCTGCTCTGCTGAACAGAAATGTTCCCCGCTGTTAGCCACACGGTGAGGGGGAGGGGTGAAGTGATCATTGCAAATGTTTCTCCTTCACAGAGGCTAGCGAAGATTAGAAGGACTCGGGATGATATGTTCTCAGAGCTCCAGATGTCCTCCCACGCTGTCAGAGCACAGCAGAATGCGTGGAGGCAGTCAATGTCAGACTACAGAAAAGCACAATATGAATGAGAGGAGAGGTGGCAGGCTGAATCGTGGGATGAACAGAGCAAGTGGCAGGCTGAAGATGATAGGTGGCATCAGCTTGCAGACAGAAGGCAAGAGTCGATGCTCTGGCTGCTGGAGTATCAAACTGATATGCTCCGGCTGCTGGAGCATCAAACTGATATGCTCCAGCATATGGCTGAGCTACAGGAAAGGCAGCAGGAGCAGAGACCGCCACTACAGCCCCTGTGTAACCAACAGCCCTCCTCCCCAAGTTCCATAGCCTCCTCACCCAGACGCCCAAGAACACGGTAGGGGGGCCTCTGGCCACCCAGTCACTCCACCCCAGATGATTGCCCGAGCATCAGAAGGCTGGCCTTCAATAAGTTTTAAACTGCAGTGTGTCCTTTTCCTTCCCTCCTCCCAAACCCATCCCGGGCTACCTAGGCAATTATCCCCCTAGTTGTGTGATGAATTAATAAAGAATGCATGAATGTGAAGTAACAATGACTTTATTGCCTCTGCAAGTGGTGCTCGAGGGGGGGAGGGGAGCAGAGGGAAGGGGGGGTGATTGGTTTACAGGGAAGTAGAGTGAACCAGGTGGGGGGGTGGGGCGGAGGGTTCATCAAGGAGAAACAAACAGAAATTTCACACCGTAGCCTGGCCAGTCACAAAACTCGTTTTCAAAGCTTCTCTGATGTGCATCGCGCCCTGCTGTGCTCTTCTAACTGCCCTGGTGTCTGGCTGCGTGTAATCAGCAGCCAGGCGATTTGCCTCATTCTCCCACCCCGCCATAAATGTCTCCCCCTTACTCTCTCAGATATTGTGGAGCGCACAGCAAGCAGAAATAACAATGGGGATATTCTTTTTGCTGAGGTCTGAGTGAGTCAGTAAGCTGCGCCAACGCGCTTTTAAACATCCAAATGCACATTCCACCACCATTCGGCACTTGCTCAGCCTGTAGTTGAACAGGTCCTGACTACTGTCCAGGCTGCCTGTGTACGGCTTCATGAGCCATGGCATTAAGGGGTAGGCTGGGTCCCCAAGGATCACGATAGGCATTTCAACATCCCCAACGGTTACTTTCTGGTCCGGGAAAAAAGTCCCTTCCTCCAGCTTTCGAAACAGACCAGAGTGCCTGAAGACGCGAGCATCATGTACCTTTCCTGGCCATCCCACGTTGCTGTTGGTGAAACGTCCCTTGTGATCCACCAGGGCTTGCAGCAGCATTGAAAAGTACCCCTTGCGGTTTATGTGCTCTGGTGACAAGATAGGGATATGGGTTCCATCTATCGCCCCACCACAGTTTGGGAATCCCATTGCAGCAAAGCCATCCACTATGGCCTGCACGTTTCCCAGAGTCACTACCCTTGATATCAGCAGGTCTTTGATTGCCCTGGCAACTTGGATCACAGCGGCCCCCACAGTAGATTTGCCCACTCCAAATTGATTCCCAACTGACCGGTAGCTGGCTGGCATTGCAAGCTTCCACAGGGCTATCACCACTCGCTTCTCAACTGTGAGGGCTGCTCTCATCCTGGTATTCTGGCGCTTCAGGGCAGGGGAAAGCAAGTCACAAAGTTCCATGAAAGTGTCCTTACGCATGCGAAAGTTTCGCAGCCACTGGGAATCGTCCCACACGTGCAATACGATGCGGTCCCACCAGTATGTGCTTGTTTCCCGGGCCCAGAATCGGCCACGGGATGAACCTGCCCCAGTAACACCATGATTTGCACATTGCTGGGGCCTGTGGCTTGTGAGAGGTCTATGTCCATGTCAATTTCCTCATCACTCTCGTCGCCGCGCTGCAATCGCCTCTTCGGCTGGTCCAGGTTTTGCTTTGGCATGTTCTGGCTCTGCATATACTCCAGGACAATGCACGTGGTGTTCATAGTGCTCATAATTGCCGCGGTGATCTGAGCGGGCTCCATGATCCCAGTGCTATGGCGTCTGGTCTGAAAAAAGGCACGAAACTAGTATCTGACGTACAGACAGAGGGAGGGAGGGAGGGGCGAGTGACGACATGGTGTACAGGTACAGGGAATTAAAATCAACAAAGGTGGCTGTGCATCAGGGAGAAACACAAACAACTGTCACACAGAATGGCCCCCATAAAGATTGAACTCAAAACCCTGGGTTTAGCGGGCCATTGATTTCACGGAGGGAGGGAAAAGCAAATGAATACTGAAAAAATCTATTTTTTACATCTTAAGCTGGCAGCCGACGGTGCAGCATGACTGATAGCCCTCGGCATCTTCTGGGTGCTTGGCAGAAAATACTGGGCGCTTGGCAGAAAATAGCATACTATGACTGAAAGCCATCATCGTCATTGGGAAGGCAACGACTGGGGGACATATGGAGTTTCAGCCACTGCAGTAAGACGACGACGGATACCACTCGTAATACACCATCTTCTGCCAAAAGGCAAGGGGCTGCTGCTGTGTAGCAATGCAGCCCACGTCTGCCAGCACCCAGATCACCAATGAAGGCTACCAGTCATACTGCACCGTCTACTGCCAAAAGGCAATTAGCTGCTGCTGTGTAGCAATGCAGTCCCACGTCTGCCGGCACCCAGATGACATACGGTGACGGTGAGCTGAGCTGAGCGGGCTCCATGCTTGGTGTGGTATGTTGTCTGCACAGGTAACCCAGGTAAAAAGGCGCGAATCGATTGTCTGCGGTTGCTCTGATGGAGGGGGAGGGGCCTGATGACATGTACCCAGAACCTCCCGCGACACTGTTTTGCATCATTCAGGCATTGGGATCTCAACCCAGAATTCCAATGGGCGGCGGAGACTGCGGGAACTGTGGGATAGCTACCCATAGTGCAACGCTCCGGAAGTCGACGTTAGCCTCGGTACTGTGGACGCGGTCCGCCGACTTAATGCACTTAGAGCATTTTATGTGGGGACACACACAATCGGCTGTATACAACCGGTTTCTATAAAACCGACTTCTATAAATTCGACCTAATTTCATAGTGTAGACATCCCCTTAGTTGACATACCCAGGAAAAATTAAAAACCCAAGTACACAACTTACAACTTAAATGTAAGGCATCCGGATGTCTTCCAGCTCGAGCAATTCCTTCTGCTCCTCTTTATCCCCAGTTAGTTAGGGCTGACAGTGAAGAGGAAACTGCTGAGGACATTGTAGATTTTTTCAGTAACATTCCACAGCAGCAGCCCGTGCCTCTTCCTCCTCCGCAGGCTGTGCCTGCTAACGAGCCTCGCCCGGCAGTGTCAGCTTCACCACCGCGTGTATCAGCTGCACACATTGTTCTTTCTTCTCCTGTGAGAGAACCCTCCTCTTCACCACAAAGGGATGATTCTGATCCTCCCAGTAGCACTCCCGACTCTGGTCCTTCTGAGGACGGTACCCGTTACTTTACTAGCACAGACACTCCAGGCTCCTTGAAGAGAACTGCCCGGGACTGCAGGACAGTTGGTTACAGTGCATGCCCCGTGGTCACCAGGAGATCTGAGAAACTTGGTAAAGGAATTTCCTAACGCTAGGGAGGAGCCAGAAAAATTTAGAGAATTGCTCCGGACAGTGGTTCAGTGTTATAATCCATCTTGGGCAGACATTAATCAACTCTTACGGATGATTATGCCAGCCGAAGTTCGACAACGGCTTACCAGACAGGCAGCTTGGCCAGGTGTCGACACGGGAATTGAGCGTGACTTAAGAGAAGCTAGGGACCGTCTCTTAAATTCTATTACGGAAGTCTGCCCTAAGAAGACAGATTGGACAAAGATTACCCACTGTAAACAGAATAAAGGAGAGTCCCCTGCTGATTATCTAGATAGACTGACTAAGGTTTTTGAACAACATTCTGGAATTGCTCACCCAGCTGAAAATGCCAGAGAGGCCGTAGGGGCTGCTTTTGTTCAGGGACTCTTACCAAAAATTCAGCAGCAGTTAAGAACTATCTGTATTGGCTGGCAAACTAAACCCCTTTCTGAACTGGTGACAGTCGCCAATCATTGTGCAGCTTGCACAGAGCAGAAAAAAGAGAATACTGAAACTAAACTTTTGGCCTTGCAGTTAGAAAATTATCAAAACAAGGGCCATGGGGGAATGAAGGGAGGACGAGGACGAGGTTGCGGGCGAGGAAGAGGGAAAGGTCCCTCGTATCCTACCCAGACCGGGAACACTGCATGCCACTTTTGTGGCCAAGAGGGATGCTGGAGAAATGCGTGCCCATCCCGACTATCTCAGAACCCTCCACCTCCTTTCCCAAATCCTGAAGGGTCTGCTTTTACCCCACAGAATACCTCTTACTAGGACAGCCTGAGGGAACGTAACTGCATCATGAATCCTTTAATTCCTATTAATCAAGAAAGTCCCTATGTAAATTGTGAAATTGCAGGACAATCTGTTACTTGTCTTGTGGATACTGGAGCTAGTAGATCTGCTCTAAGATCCTCAGAGTTTCCCTCTGTTCCTTTGTCAACTTTGTCTGTAAATGCCGTTGGCATTTCAAATCAACCTGTTTCACATCCTGTCACAAAACCCCTTGCGGTTTCACTAGGGCCCCTTACTAACAAGCAGGCATTTTTGCTCAGCCCCTCCTCTCCTGTGAATTTGCTGGGAAGGGATCTTTCATGTAAATTAGGCTGTACTATCTATTGCACACCAGATGGCGTATTCTTACAGGTTCCTGCTGAGAATACTAATCTAGTGTTGGCGACACTCCACATAGCGGAGCCAGCTAAATTACCAACAACTCTTAGCCCAGACTTGTGCATTTGTTGTCACAAGTTCCCCCTCATCTCTGGTCTCGGCATGCCAATGAAGTGGGACAGATTCGGACAGCTGAGCCGGTTAAGATTTTTGTTGATCCTTTTAAAGCTTTGCCAAGGGGTCCACAATACCCTCTGCCGAAGTGCCGCCAAAGACTGGAGCTCTGCTGGGTGAGGAAAGGGATTCTCGACCAGGGCTCACGGGGCCCCTGTGGGGTCTGGGGCAAATTGCCCCACTTGCCCCACCCCTGGGTGGCCCTGTATCAATGTGGAGTAGAGCGTAAGACTTACTTCTTGAGTCTTGCTTACAACACTTCCGCTAATACATCCCAGAATGATGTTCGCTTTTTTTACAACAGTGTTACATTGTTGACTCATTTAGCTTGGGATCCACTCTGACCCCCAACTCCCTTTCCGCAGTACTCCTTCCTAGGCAGTCATTTCCCAGTTTGTATGTGTGCAACTGATTGTTCCTTCCTAAGTGGAGTGCTTTGCATTTGTTCATATTGAATTTCATCCTATTTACTTTAGACCATTTCTCCAGATCATTTTGAATTTTAATCCTATCTTCCAAAGCACTTGCAACCCCTCTCAGATTGGTATCGTCCACAAACTTTGTAAGTGTACTCTCTACGCCAGGGGTCGGCAACCTTTCAGAAGTGGTGTGCTGAGTCTTCATTTATTCACTCTGATTTAAGGTTTTGCGTGCCAGTAATACATTTTAACGTTTTTAGAAGGTCTCTTTCTATAAGTCTATAATATATAACTAAACTATTGTTGTATGTAAAGTAAATAAGGTTTTTAAAATGTTTAAGAAGCTTCATTTAAAATTAAATTAAAATGCAAAGTCCCCCGGACCAGTGGCCAGGACCCAGGCAGTGTGAGTGCCACTGAAAATCAGCTCGCGTGCCGCCTTTGGCACCCGTGCCATAGGTTGCCTACCCCTGCTCTACGCCATCATCTAAGTCACTGAAGATATTGAACAGAACCAGACAGAACCCTAACCCAGAACTGATCCTCCCCAACCCCCAAACACACACACCCCTGCAGACACCGGTCACACACTACCCTCCACCCCCACCCCCACCTCTGCACAGACACCAGTCACACACACCCCCATGTGTACACACAGAGCCCTGCATAGAGAGCACCCCCCCCCCCCCCCACACAGACACCATTCCCCCCCCCCACCCACAGACACCCTGCACAGACATCAACCACACACACACCCTACACACAGAACAGTGCAGAGAGCAGCCAACCCCTCCTCCGTACACACCCCTGCATAGACACCAATCACACCCCCCACACACAGCCCCCTGCACAGACAGGCGTCACCCCCTCCCCCACCAGCACATCATACCAGCTGTCCCGGAGCTGGCGGGGGGCGGGGCAGATCCATGGACTGCCCCCCCCCATGTAGTGGCCTGGCTGATGGAGGGCTGCTGCCCGCCACACATGCTGAGCCAGCTCGGGCTGGGGGAGCAGACCGGGCTGGCTGCAGCGTGCCCATTGCTGCCCTGGAGCAGACTCGGGGCCGCTGGGCTGCGCAGCCCCACCCCACTTCCGCCCCCTCTGCCTGTCACACACTGCAGGAGCTCGGCCGCCCGGTGTAGATAAATCTCTGATAATTTTCATATGACTTTACATTGTGCCTCTTCATATAACCTTGTGGTGGGTCTATCCACGTGTGACCTCTGTTTTCATGGGACTTTGTGTCAAAGCCTCATTTAGAAACTTTGCATTGCCCTTGGTAGAATATTATAGCCCCTAAGGATAGAATAAGATAGAAGAAAAATTTCTTTTTGCTAGCAGTAGAACAAGAGCTCTCCCCCCCCCCTCACTCTTAATCAATTGCCCTGTTGAATGAATGAGGTGTGGATGAGCAAGGCATGGAAGGCAGCACCTCCAGACAGCCTCAACTGTTGGAGAGGGGCTGGGAGCCAGACCCAAGGACAATAAAACGTATCAATGGGCTCATTAAAAACAAGCAGACATACCGAGGGCCTCGGGGGTTAGAAGCAAGCACCTTCTTTTGGAAACACCCTCTTTGCAGCATTGGGACAACACTCAAAAGAGAGCAGCACAAAGGACCAATGGACACAGACACAGAGTTTGAATCTGGTATAGATTTGCATAAGAGGAAAGCTGCTATAAAAGTGAGGTGTCTTGCAGAGGACCCCGGGTCTCGTCTTGTCAACATGGGAGCATCGATCCGGATCGGCAGAAGCCCGGCTCCACCCCCTCCCCCATCTAACTCACCTGACCAGTGCAGTTAAGGGGAGCAACTAATTGGTAACAACAAGACGGAGTGTGTCTGTGTGTGTGTGTGTGTGAGTGTAAGTGTAATATATTATATGCATAGGATACAGTGTTAATGAATACATGTATTACTAATAAATGTGGCGTTTTGCCTTATTCCCCCTGAAAAGATCCTGTGCAGTACTTTAAGTACAACACCGGCCACTCCCGCACTTAGCCTGACCCCCGCACAGAGGCCCCCGCTGCTGCGCCCTTCCCTCCCGAGCACAAGTATATCAAATGCCCGCCCTGGTGCCAAAGGACCCGGCTTTACCAAGCTCCGGCTGCAGCCCGCGCCCTCCACCCCGCTCGGCTCCAGCCTGGCCTCGGCCGTTTATCAGGAGCCTCGCCCACTGGCGGCCAGGGCTCTGTGCAGTGCGGGGACACCTACGAAGCAATGCCAGTGAAGGGCTCCCCCGCCTCTAACTGCGGGGCTGGCTTCGCTCCTGACACCTCCCCCCCGACTATCCAGTCTGGCACCAGCAGGAGCCCGGCCCAGCTCTTATGGAAATCACCGCTAGTTACAAATATCTCAGGGCAAGAGCCCGTGTTCAGAAAGGTCACCAGCATCCCAGGCCGGCCTGTGCTGCAAAGCCAAAGAACTCATTAACTGCCTGTTAATGCAATACTCCAATACACAGGAGCCAGGTGGGAGGTGACAGACTGCCACCCCACATGACCCTTCTTGTGTTATGGAGAGAGAAGGCCTATGCCACTCCCGGAGCCTAACCTTGATTTCTGGCCTGACAGATGTGTTACCCCATTTTTATTTTGGGTTTACTTTGTCCCTTAACACACAATATGTACGTACAAATCAACAACAAGTAATAGTCTGTGGGTTGCAAATCCAGCAATAACTTTTTCACTCAGTGTAGAGGGGTGCACTCATGTCTCATGAGCACCCCCCGGTTGAGTGCGTGGAGTGCCTGCACTTCCTCTCCCTAAAGCTCCTTCTTGGGCTTAGGTCCTTATCCTTAATCAGTCCCATAGTCTAGTAGTGGTTTCAGCTCTGACAGCAGGCCTTACTCCAGAGCTTTCCACTGCGGGCAGTGTCCTCAGAGGGCATTTCAGGCCCCAGCTCTCCTACTGGGCCACTAAAGAGTTCAATTCCCCTTCTGGGGTATCTCAAAATCCAGGCCACTTCCCCTAGTGGCTAATGGCAGGTGAGGAAGACCCTGGTCCGCTCACTACCCCTGCAGATAGCAGTTGTCCATCATGCCCCTTTATCTACACCACAACACTGCTCTAATTCCCAGGGCCACTTCCCAGTATCCCCATCCCTTCCTCAGCAGCAACCAGCCCAGAGATCCTTCTTTCCACCAGCACTGCTTTGTCTGAGGTCTGATAGCTCCCACAGCACTCCCCCAACTCTAGTAAGGAACTGATTTCAGAATGGCCCTGCATCTCATCTTATACTATGCTGCTGGGCCCTGATCGGCTGCTCCCTTCAGCCCCTTTCTGATTGGCTGTGTTCCACACAGCCACTCTAGGCAGCTTGATGGACCCTCTCCACTGCCCTTTTCTGGGGCAGGGAGTGGCAAGGCCACAAAGCCTCCAGCACAGGGCTTCAGAGGGTCTGGTACACCCCGTCTGGGGACATTATACACTAGTTACAAATTAAGGAGTTTGTTGTTTGGTGAATTAAGAACAGGGAAATGTCAACATTTATCTAAATTTGTTTCATTGTGTTAATAAAAATAATAAACACATTATTAAAGTTGTGTTTTGCATGTCACGCAGCAAAATTCATATGAAGACACTGCTCGGGCATAGCTGGCTCCCAAATAACCATGTTTATTAACTATGTGCCAACATCCAAGGTCTAGCTTAACCTATCCTGTGGTTCTCAGTGATTTCTGATGGCTTCTAAAATATAGACAACAGTGAATAGCACTACAGTGCTGACAAACTCTTTGTCTTCTAGCCCTAATCCTATCACTACGGGGTCGGATCTCGGAGTCCTTCTTCAAATTCGAGTCTGTCTCGAAGCAGTAGAGTGCTCACAAACTACTTAAAGAAATTTTTCACTTGACCAGAGCTCAAAGAGCCGGGAAGCGAATAGTCCTATATACTACACTAAGTTAAACCAGCTAGCATCCTGAGTGGTTTAGGGAGACTCATACAGCAGCAATGTGGCTTGGTACGCGTTAATAGAGTTTGGAAAACTCTATCATATGGCTAGAATACCTACACCTCCTTTCCTTTTACATTCCCCAAACTCCATCATAGAAATGCCAGCTCTCATGTTTGCGGAAATATACAAAATGGTTCTCACTGTCGTATGGTATCCCGACAGCTTTGAGGCCATCATGACACCTTTGCTTTAATACATGCTACTGTTTATGCAAATAATCTTGATGATTTCTATTGAACTAATCAATAGTTGAAACATTATTTTAAATATGAATGCTACATTCAAGTTACATGGAAAAGTGCCACAGAGAGGACAGACGAAGAATTTTTGTGGGACACTGGTTTAGTCATGCAGGATTTACATACTGCTTGCTATTTGAACTGAGATTTACAGCTCAAGCACTAGGGTAACAGTTTAAGTCAGTGGCTCTCAACCTTTCCAGACTACTGGACCCCTTTCAGGAGTCTGATTTGTCTTGTGTACCCCAAGTTTCACCTCACTTAAAAACTACTTGCTTACAAAATCAGACATAAAAATACAAAAGTGTTACAGCCACACTATTGCTGACTGTCTAATTTTTGCCATATAATTATAAAATAAATCAATTGGAATAGAAATATTGTACTTACATGTCAGTGTACGATATATAGAGCAATATAAAGAAGTCATTGTATGAAATTTTAGTTTGTACTGTCTTCACTAGTGCTTTTTATGTAGCCTGTTGTAAAACTAGGCAAATATCTAGATGAGTTGATGTACCCCTTGGAAGACCTCGGCGTACCTCCAGTGTAAACGTACCCCTCGTTGAGAACCACTTACGTGATTCTAAGAGTAGGCAATATTGAATTTAGGTTCTTATATTAGTTAAAAGATTTGCGGAACTAAGTAATTGAATTGGAGATTCCCAATGCCTGCCTTGGGGTTTCAATATCAGAAGCTTTGTTTATAAACTTACTCCTACTGAAAGTAAAATATTCCACTAACAATCTAGCATGTTAGAGAAGGGTCATCACTGTATAAGAAAAACTCAGTTATGGAAGCCACAAATGGCATTTAAACTGCTCATTTAACATCATCCAGGTCAACGGTGTGACATTGCTAATCAATTAGAGAACTTGCTGTTTAAAGTTGTGCAATGCTCCCTTATAATGTCGTTTGGCAGCCACCTGCTTTGTCCACTGCTTGCAGAAAGAACAGCCTGTTGGAGCTAGCTGGTGCAGGCTTGGAACCAGGGTAAACCAGCAGCCCTCACATCAGCTCCCCGCTCCCCTAAGTTCCCTGTGCGACAGCCGCCCAGCAGGCTATCAATTGCCAGGCAGTTCAGCTGTCCCTTCCCCCACTGCCATATGCTACTCCTGCCCTCTGCCTTGGAGCTGCTCCCAGGAGCCTCCTGCTTGCTATGCAGGGGGTGGGGAGGGGGAAGAGGAGTGCTAATGTCAGGGTGTCCCCCTCCCCCTTGCTCCTGTACCCTGTCTCCACAGAGCAAGGGGGGACATGACAGGGCTCAGGACAGAGGGAGCTTGCTGGAAACAGTTGCTCTCTCAACTTGCTGATCTACTTAAAAAGGCAGTGTACTTAGAGTGGGGTCAGTGTACTTAAAGAGGCAATGCACATCTCTTTCTCTCTCCCACACACACAGGGTGTGTGTATCTGTCTCTCCCTCTCTCATAGAGACACACACACAGTCTCTCTCTGCCATGCTGTGTCTCCTCCCAGCATTTGTGCTGCCTTGTAGAGTGTGAGGCTACATTAACAACAATGTGTTAATCCTTGAGGGCTCAGGAGAGTGCTAGTTCATCATTTAACAGTAAGGCATTCCCTGGGAAATATCCCACCCTCTGACTACACCACCTCAACCAAGCTTCACAATCATCATTGCTGCGTACAGTATTAAATTGCTTAAAACTTATATTGTGTGTATATATATATATATATGTCTCTTCTCAGATGAAAAAAATTTCCCTGGGATCTAACTCCCCTGTCTTTTTACATTAATTCTTATGGGGAAACTGGATTCACTTAACATCGTTTCGCATAAAGTAGCATTGTGGATTTCCACACAGCAAAGCTCATTCTCTGTCAGAAACCAACCGGAGTCATGCAGTTAACACATTGGCTCACAAGATAGTCATCTTTGCAAGAGCAGGTCAACACCTGGGAAGTATCACAGGTTTCCTGCAATGAGTCTCAAGATGATAGTTCAGATCACAAGAGGGACAAACGATGAAGACATTCTAGCTTTTGGTTCATACACTGAAGCAGACAAATTTACACTTTGCCCACACAGCACTTCCATGTGTCTTCTCTCTGTCAAGTTTCCCAAGGTCAAAGGAATGGTAAAGCTGCTCTATACAAGAAGGATACCTCATCTACGTGGTGTTGTGTCTGCTCAAGGTGACGGTTACTGCCAGAGGCACTACTTGAACTTCCAGGGACACTTGTTGACCTACAGTGTAGAGACAGTTACACTACGATATCCTACCGTTAATTACATTTATATACCACCTAGAAGTATGCTTGGTAATTTGCAAACAAAGGGTATACAAACCAGTGACTATAAATGTAAACACCAATGGTCATAACAAAGAAAGGTGGAACATTCCCAAGGAGCTAATATGCAGCAGAAGAAAGAAAGTTAGATTTCTTTTGCAGTGGAGGAGTGAAGCTTCAGCAGCAAGCTTTAGCCATTGTGACAGACCCAGACCAGTGGGGTACAGGAGTCTGGCAGAGGGCAAATATACTGGTCACTGGATGAGTAGTTTTCTGTTCTCTGAGTGACCAGAGCAGGGGCTGCACTAGAGTAATCAGGAACCTGCTAGAACCAGTTAAGGCAGGCAGGCTAATTAGGACACCTGGAGCCAATTAAGAAGAAGCTGCTAGAATCAATTAAGGCAGGCTAATCAGGGCACCTGCGTTTTTAAAAAGGAGCTCACTTCAGTTTGTGGTGTGAGTGTGAGGAGCTGGGAGCAAGTAGCTGAGAGGGTGTGCTGCTGGAGGACTGAGGAGCACAAGAGTTATCAGACACCAGGAGGAAGGGCCCGTGGTGAGAATAAGAAAGGTGTTTGGAGGAAGCCATGGAGAAGTAGCCCAGGGCGCTGTAGCTGTCATGCAGCGGTTACAGGAGGCACTATAGACAGCTGCAGCCCTGGGCTGGAACCTGGAGTAGAGGCCGGGCCCAGGTTCCCCCAAACCTCCCAAATCACCTGGACTGTGGGTTCTTCCAGAGGGGAAGGTCTCTGGGCTGTTTCCCAACCCACATGGTGAATCTCTGAGGCAAGAAAATCTGCCAATAAGTGCAGGACCCACCAAGATAGAGGAGGAACTTTGTCACACCATAGAATTCAGACAATTGTTCTAGACTTGCCACTAACGAATGGCTGCAATGCCACTGGAGATCCGAGAAGCAGATGGGAGAGAGAAGAGGGGCACTAGAGCTCAGAGCATAGTGTATAGTTGCTCTTGATTGACCAAGAACATGGTTTTAGGGATCCCCCCCTCTTTGAAATAAAAAGCAGATGAACTTGTGTGCACTATTTTCCCTTGGTTGAACTTGGGAATTTAAATTCTTTTTGGAAGCTACTGAACTCAGAAAAAGATTGTGTCAGTCACTGGAAGCATGCAACACATGCAGCTTGTTTTCCTAAAAGTTCACCACAGAATAGAGAGGCAGTGGCCAGTACCAGATATTTCAGAAGAAGGTGCAAGAAGCACTGTAGAGCAATGGGACTGAACCTTTCCAGACTACTGTACCCTTTTCAAGAGTCTGATTTGTCTTGTGTACCCCCAATGAAGGAAGAAGAGCTGGGATATCTACAGTTTGTACACATAAGACATCTACAACAGTGGTTCTCAAGCAGGGGTGTGGGGCCCCCTGGGGGGTCCACAAGCAGATTTCAGGGGGTCCACAAAGCATGGCCAGCATTAGACTTGCTGAGGCCCAGGACAGAAAGCCAAAGCCCCACTGCATGGAGCTGAAGCCAAAGCCTGAGGAACTTTGCATGGTGGGAGCCCACTGTGGCATGGGACCTGGACAATTTCCTTGCTTCTACCTCCAATGTCATTCCTGGCTTTTATATGCAGAAAAACAGTTGCTGTGGCACATGTGGACGTGGAGTTTTTATAACATGTTGTGTGGGCCTCAGAAAGAAAAAGGTCGAGAACCCCTGATCTACAATACATCCTGTATTTTGGCTTTTTATCATTTGCTTGCTGTATCACCTTTCAATATTGATTATGAACACAATTCTAGATAGGACACTGGACAGGACACCAGCTGGGCTCAAGTGTCCTTAAACATAAAGCTAATTACATAGAAATGTGTATGTTCTCCTCCCATTTAAATCAAGACTAGATATGTTTCAAAAAGGGGAACTACACAAAACTGGTTAAATGGAAATTAAAAGGAAAAGTGTCATGGAGTGTGGGGGAGTCAGGGCCCCGCACCCCACACTTCCTGTGATTCACCGTGACTCTGAGCCAGCCAGTAAAACAGAAGGTTTATTAGACAACAGGAACACAGTCCCAAGCAGGGATTGTAGGTACAACCCGGACCCCTCAGCCAGGTCCCTCTGGGGGGAAAGGATCTTAGACCCCATCACTTGATTGGCAGAGGGCATTGGAAGGAGTTCTTAGAGGGGTCACATGACCCTCTTCTGGGTAGTTCACCCCATCCCAGAACCTGCCCTATTTTGGTCAAATCTCCTTTCGGGGCAGTCCTCTTAAATCTGTACCAAGACCCCCTAAATATCCATTTTGGGCACCTACAGTAAGTGCTGACACTTACCACCACAAAATGCTTGTCTCATCCTGCTGTCCTTGACTAACTCCAACATGAAGAACATGGCGTTCAGGGTCATTCCCACAAAAGGGATACACTTAAATGCTGCAGAGAGAGGCCAGAAGAGAAGGGAGACAGATAATCGGCTGCTCTCCGCCTTCTTACAACACACTTAGAAACACCATAGGGCAGGATGCTATGGGCTCCTAAGCCATTTTGTGCTGCGTAAGCAGAGCAGAATGGCTTTAAAGCAGCCATTGAAAGCCAGTGGGGGATTCACCCTGAAGAGGGGAATCCTCCACCAGTGTACAGCTGTGCCCAAAGGCCAACTCACTCCCAGAGTAAGGGGAGAGAGCACTGGGGCGGGATGGGAAGTGGGGAGGAGAAGAGCTCCACTAGACCTGATCTTCCACTCATTCCCATTCTTAAGGAACTTCAGTCAGGGGCATACGTTAGATCTTGCACCTCCATCTGGATAGCTCATGATCTGGAAGCCAGAACTAGCAACAGCAGTTAATCTTGTGTCTCTCCACACACACACACACACAGACACACACACACACACTCAAACAGAGCTCTGTTTTGCTGCAACATTTTTAGGTAGAGAGAGTAATCCACTGTCTTTAAATGAAGGACAATAACTTTGAAACAAAAGATGGAAGTTACCATACCATAGTCTGATGACAGGTTGCCCAACATAATGAAAATAAACTCTCCAGGCAGCTCCCGTGGTTTCAGATGACACTGCAGCTCGTACATCACATCATTGAAATTGCAGCGTGCCAGGGTCACTAAGGTGTTGCTAGCTGCCACTTTTAGTTCATTTGTTGCTTCCTAAAAAAATCACCCGTTTTTCCCTCTTTTAGCTTTACTAAGAGACTTTCAACTAGTCTGCTTCTCACGTCCTTCCAGACCTCAGAACAAGTGTACAATGCAATACTTCTTCTCTTATTTTCCTGCTTGTCCTTCCTGAACAAGCTATAGGCCTCTTGTCATAACTATAAAGGGAAGGGTAACAGCTGTCCTGTGTACAGTACTATAAAATCCCTCCTGGCCAGAGACTCCAAAATCCTTTTCCCTGTAAAGGGTTAAGAAGCTCAGGTAACCTGGCTGGCATCTGACCTAAAGGACCAATAAGGGAACAAGATACTTTCAAATCTGGGGGGTGGGGAAGGTTTTTGTTTGTGTTCTTTGTTTGGGAGTGAGTTCGCTCTCGGGACTGAGAGGGACCAGACATCAATCCAGGTTCTCCACATCTTTCTAAACAAGTCTCTCCTATTTCAAACTTGTAAGTAAATAGCCAGGCAAAGCGTGTTAGTTTTCCTTTGTTTTCTCAACTTGTAAATGTACCTTTTACTAGAGTGTTTATCTTTGTTTGCTGTACTTTGAACCTAAGACTAGAGGGGAGTCCTCTGAGCTCTTTAAGTTTGATTACCCTGTAAGGTTACTTTCCATACTGATTTTACAGAGATGATTTTTACCTTTTTCTTTAATTAAAAGCCTTCTTTTTAAGAACCTGATTGATTTTTCCTTGTTTTAAGATCCAAGGGGTTTGGATCTTGATTCACCAGGAGTTGGTGGGAGGAAGGAGGGGAATGGTTAATTTCTCCTTGTTTTAGATCCAAGGGGTTTGGATCTGTATTCACCAGGGAATTGGTGAAGGTTTTTCAAGGCTTCCCAGGGAGGGAATCCATTGAAAATGGTGGCAGCGGACCAGGGCTAAGCTGGTAGTTAAGCTTAGAAGTTTTCATGCAGGCCCCTACATTTGTACCCTAAAGTTCAAAGTGGGGATACAGCCTTGACACCTCTATACCAATGTTCCAGTCATGAGACTTATCTCATCAAGTATCTGTGATGCCAGTTAAGCTCAGTTATGACTTATGTACTAAAACTCCCAGTTCTTACTGTTTATTCCCCATTATTATCACTCCTTGCATTTGTGTATAGACATCTAAGGTGTTAAGCAGATGCCCCCATGGATTTCCCTCTTGTTTCTCCTTTCTTCACCTGCTAGTGAAGGCAGGGGGCTGGACTTGATGACCTTTCAAGGTCTCTTCCAGTTCTAGGAGATGGGATATCTCCATTAATTTAAAAAAAATAATTCTACTGCAGTTTTCCACATCTACTTCTCCCCAAATATCTAGTCCTCTACTAAGGTCACCTTTTTTACCTGGTGGCTTTTTTTCACCTGCCCCATCTGAACTTAGTTTTAAGCTCTTCTCATAAGGTTGGTGAGTCAGTGCATGAAGATGTTCTTCTCCTTCTTGGTCAGACGGACCCCATCTCTTCCCAGCAAACCTCCTTCCTGCAATAGCAGCCCATGGTAGAGGAAGTCAAACCCTCCCATAGACCCATCTTCATAACCCTATTATGTGGACATGCCTACCATTGTGTGTATTGAGCAGAAAGAACACTCAGTGCAGGAGACTGAGTTAAACTGCAGATGTCAGGTTCACATACTTCCATTTTCAGTGACTAATCTCTTGAGCCAGTGGGGATGGCCACGGTACAAAAGTATTTCTGTAGATCAGCATGTGATTATTTGTATTGCAGTACAGCCTCAGAGTCCCAGCCACAGACCAGGATCCCATTGTGCTAGGACCTGTACAAACAGGTGGTCCTGTTTAAGATGTTCCTTAACTGTCATTAATGAACACAGATTAACAGCACAACAAACAGACAAGAGGATAATAAAGCAAGCAAAAAAGCCCCCTTTGACCAGGTACTAACATATAACTAATAGAATGCTACATATTTAGGGAATGTAAGGGCAGTTCACAGCCCGTCCCTCACATGTCCCAGGTCTCCTGCCCAGGCCCTGGCTGTGCTGCAGGGATGCTGCGGGTCGGACAGTTGCTCTGGTGCTGGCCACATGCCCTCTGGCTCTAGGTGGCAGGACCCTTCTTCCCAGGGTCAGTCCCCCTGTCAGGGTTATGATCCCCCTCCACGTCTGGCCTGCAAGGCCTCTTGGCTGGAGGCATCTCCCTGCGCTGCGCCCGCTGTCCAGGTTCCCCCCTCGCTCCCCACAGTGCTCACTGCTCCAGCCCCAGCACTGCTGCTGCTCTGCCTCCAGCTCCCTGGGCTCTTTTCTGGCCCCTCTGGCTCTGGTTGCTGCAGCTCTGCTCCCAGCACAGGTCTGCTCCCTGGGCTGCTTCTGTGGCCTGCTCCCAGCATGGATCTGCTCCCTGGGCTGCTTCTGTGGCCTGCTCCCAGCATGGATCTGCTCCCTGGGCTGCATCTCTGGTTCTCTCTGGCTCTGGCTGGTGCAGCTCTGCTCCCCAGCTCAGCTCAGGCTCCTGCTCTCTCCTTAGCTCAGCCCCACTCTGTTCCAGGTGATATAAAATTATTCTGCTTAACTGCCAGGGGGCAAATTTGTCACATACACATTTGGAGAAAGAAGACGGGAAAACATCAGCTATAGGTTGTCTTACCTCAGGAAGTTCCATCAAGAGGAAATGTAGCCAAACTCCAAACCTGGAGACAATGGACCTTTCTGTGCCTGTGTCCTGTAGATAGCTAACCACTTAGTTTGCAAAATAAGCAAGGAGGAGGGGGCAAACAGATGAACAATAAGGGGTCATAAGAGGGGCAGATACATGTAGCTTGCTAATTATGTATGGTAATGATGGCAAATTTTGGCCAATCATAGAGCGATAGATTATCATAAGCAACTGCATACAATGCTTTGGTGTACGTGTTTTCTTTGTTCTTGCTGACTTATGAGCTCGAACCCAATTGCAATTGAAATAAACAGATCACCCCTCCCGGGGCTCCTTGCTTGATTAGCTGTGTCCAACTCTCCTTATTCCTCAGCTGGAACGGACAGAAATTTCTACGACACAGGCAATTTCAGCTTACATGGAAAGGACCCCCCCTGGCCTCCTGACTCCCTTATCAGCCTGCCTTGCCTTGTCAATCAGGTTGACCTGGAGCACTGGCCTCTCCCCATCGACCCTTCCCCTTTCTTTTGGTACTGGGAGCTGGCCAAGCAACAAGGGCACACTGCTGACTCATATCCAGCTTCTTGTCCACTGTAACCCCTAGGTCCTCTTCTGCAGAACTGCGGCTTAGCCAATCAGTCCCCAGCCTGTAGCACTGCATGGGATTCATGGTGCATTCTGCATTGATACAAGCACTCCTGGTGAGGACACGCACCGCTGACTCAAGGAGGGCAGTGTGCACACGCACAAGCAATGTAATAACTGCGATGGCTGTACATTAACGAAATTTAGGTTGAGACAATTTATAGTGCTGTGTAGCAAAGAGGCGTGGCTTCCCTGGGGTTGCCACTGGTGGTGTATCCCGAGGAGACACCAGACTCTCACCGCACCGAGGTACCAACAGGGCCGGCTCTAGGCACCAGCAGAGGAAGCACGTGTGGCACATTTTAAGGGGCAGCATTCTGGCCGCCTTTTTTTTTTTGCTTAGGGTGGCAAAAAAGCTAGAACTGGCCCCGACTCTAAAGCTTTTGGGCCTTACACCCTAATTAATTTAGCTAAGCTATTATCTTCCAGGCCTTGAGAAGTGTCGGCTCATTGCATTTCTGCCTTACCAGGCTAATACCTATGGCTACCAATGGCTGAAGTGAGACAAAGTCAGATTGGAAATATGGTGACAATGTTTAACAGGGAGGGGACTTAACCCTAGGAACAGCTGACTCAAAGGGGAGGGCAGACTCTCCATCACCTTAAATAAAGTTCGTAAATAAAGCTTGAGGGTCTCTGTCTAACAGATCCCTGGCTGTGCTCTGCAGGAGGGCAGACTGGCTGAGCACAGTGGTTCTTTCTGGCCTTGAAATCTCTGATGCTATAAACCATTAGATCCCACTCCCCTCCTAGAGCCAGAAATAGACCTGCCACCCAACTATCGGCTGTGATTCCTGGCTCCTCCCCAAGACAGACACAAAACCCAAGACTCCTGAGCCCCAATATCCTGCTGCCATCTAGTAAATAGCTGTGTAACCCACTGTCAAAGTGAGTGCCCCCCCACACCCCAGTAGACTCACATGGACGGGGGTGGGGGGTTAACCCCCGGCCCTTTTGTCCAGGCAGCACAGCTGGGGCTGGGCTCCTGCCTATGTGGTTTAGAAGCAGCTACATACAAGATTTCTGTTATTCTGGTTTTATTTTTCAGCCATTGGGTTGTTTGAACATCAGCCTTTCCGCCAGGTTCAAATGCCTGAAGCTGCTGGGCCTGGTGTGCTGGGCAACCCGGCCCAAGGTTCCCTGCTGCAGGTGGCGTTACTCCATATGGGTGCTGCTGTCACACCCAGCAGGCAGAGAAGATGGGGGGCAGAGGGGAGGTGATAACAAAGAACTGGGCAATGAGACCTGGGCCTTTGCTGCCCCTCGCCCCCCTCAGCTGCCCAGAGTCTCCCTGCCAGTGACTGGGCGCTAGTCTCTGGATCACAGCAGGCAGAGACGGGTTAAAATTTATTAAGGGTCTGGGCACAAAGAACATTTGGGCCCCCACCCCATTCAAACACAAATGTGTGAATACAAAGACTCCATTCACTGTTTACACAATGCATTAATAATGGAGCAAACCAGTTCATGATGGCTAAATAAACTGCTCCATTTTTCCACACAGAAAATGAATACGGCTAGAGATCACTACACGAAGGTGTTCACTGCAACACTGGACAATCCTGGTGTTACACGAATCAGTCGTTCGCAGGTCAACACTCAGTTCTTTCATCTCCCCCAATTTTCTTAGCCCTGACCATTCCGCAGGGGCCCCTCACCAGCGGCGGCGACTCTTGCTGGTGGCCGCTCTGACACTTGTTCCTAAAATATTTAACTAACTTTAGGGAAAATAAACAAATATGCACATACCCATGTCCAAATCAGTGTAATTTATTTATGTAGGATTTGGGGGTTTTTTGCAGACTGAATAATACAAATAAAGTCCAGTTGTCTTTATTCTTTACTGGCCCTAAGCAGAATAGAAACGCAAACAAGGTGCTTTGTACGTTCTTCTCTTTTTTGTTGTAGTTTCTTTTGTTTTTTGGTTGCTTTGGTTATTTTTAGCCTTACGAGCTAGTAAATCTGCTGCCGTGAAAAGTGACACTTGTATGTTAATATCACTTTTCCCAGACTCCCAGCTACCTGCTCAGTCTGCTGTGAAAAATGACGTTACCAAACCTACAAATATCACTTTTCACAGCACTTCCACAGCCCCGGCAAGCCTGGAGACAAATTAAGCCCTGGATGGGGAGGTGGGTATGGAGGCAGCTGAGGCCCAGGGCACTGAGGGGACTGGATAGGGAGCTGGAGGAGGCAGTGGGTCCCAGGGGCAATGGGGAGAG
>NC_048313.1:25417175-25459586 GCF_013100865.1 Trachemys scripta elegans | reverse complement strand
CCCGCCTGCTCCACAGGCTGTTTCGTAAGGAGCACTGGAGCATCCCCCTGTGAAAGGAGCCCCCGTCAGACAAGGCAGAGCCCTGCTGGACACCCTGCTCCAGGCTCCTCCCTAGCAGCCAGGAGGCCGGCTGCTGGGGCAGCAGGACAGGCTCAGTGAACAGGGTGAAGGAGCCACACGACAGGGACCAGGCGCTGAGCCACCAGGCCCCTCACGCAGAGCAGGCTCTGCTCCGAGCGAGTCACGGACAGGCAGGACACGGGGCGCAAGCAGCATCTGCAGCCTGGGCTGGGCCTGCGGAGTGAGAGACACTGCACCTGGGGCAGTGCCTGTGACCCACGGGAGCTCGGCAGTCACGTGGGGCCTTCACAGTACAGAGCTTGGCATCTTTAAAACTCCCTATTTATTAGTTGTAATCCCCGGCTCTAGGAGCGGGGTGGGATCCTGTAGCTACAGCAGGGTCTGAAGAGGGCTGGGAGCCAGGACTCCTGGGTTCTATTCCTGTCTCTTCCACACACACCCCCGCACCATTCTCCAGATTTCCCCCCACCCCTGACATCCCACTAGTCTCACGGCCATGCACCCCCACAATGGTATCTGCCCCACACTCTCTGCTTCTTTCCATAGGCCCTCCAAGAACATTGGCCATTTAGTCCTTATGAGTCCCCCTGACCTGTTTCTCCCCTGGACCACCTCCCTCATTGTCCCCTTCACCCCACAGCTCTGCTGCATCCCCTTCGGGACCATGGACTGAGCTGATGAAGGGCAGGGGTGTGTGTGTGTCCCTGAGCTGGGTGGATGCTATCAGACCCATTGGGCTGACCCTACTCGCCTATCATCAGCCCCAGCAGCCAGGGATGCCGGCAGGGCCGCAATGAACCTTTGTTCCCATGGGTCACTGGCTCAGAGGCTGACGGCAGCTTCAGCCAGCAGCCAGGGGAACGTGCTCCTCTCAGGACACTAGGGGCTGGCTATAGCCTCTCCCCTAACCCCTCCCCTCACTAAGGACCCTGGATTGTCAGCCCCCAGCCAGACAAGCAGCTAAATGAGCAGCCACGTGCCGAGCTGAGCTCAGCCCGAGACCTGAGTCATTGCCTCAGCCCCGAGAGCTTCCGCCTCAGCCCCGTGGAGGAGAGCTGGTCCTCCTGGCCGGGGGCTTTTCTATGGAGCAGCTGCCTCTCACCACTGGGCCTATGTCCCCAGAGGTCCCGTCATGCCGGGAGCACATAGCACAACAGATAAGACCTAGGGGTTAGAGTGGATGAGAAGCTGGATATGAGTCGACAGTGTGCCCTTGTTGCCAAGAAGGCTACCAACATTTTGGGCTGTATAAGTAGGGGCATTGCCAGCAGATCGAGGGACGTGATCATTCCCCTCTATTCAACATTGGTGAGGCCTCATCTGGAGTACTGTGTCCAGTTTTGGGCCCCACACTTCAAGAAGGATGTGGAAAAATTGGAAAGAGTCCAGCGGAGGGCAACAAAAATGATTAGGGGTCTGGAGCACATGACTTATGAGGAGAGGCGGAGGGAACTGGGATTGTTTAGTCTGCAGAAGAGAAGAGTGAGGGGGGATTTGATAGCTGCTTTCAACTACCTGAAAGGGGGTTCCAAAGAGGATGGATCTAGACTGTTCTCAGTGGTAGCAGATGACAGAACAAGGAGTAATGGTCTCAAGTTGCAGTGGGGGAGGTTTAGGTTGGATATTGGGAAAAACTTTTTCACTAGGAAGGTGGTGAAGCACTGGAATGGGTTACCTAGGGAGGTGGTGGAATCTCCTTCCTTAGCGGTTTTTAAGGTCAGGCCTGACAAAGCCCTGGCTGGGATGATTTAGTTGGGGATTGGTCCTGCTTTGAGCAGGGGGTTGGACTAGATGACCTCCTGAAGCCCCTCCCAACACTGATATTCTATGATTCTATGATAGCTCCAGGCGCCTGCTGGGAATCCAACCCTTGCTGAGCCCCAGAACAGTCGGATGGACGGACGGACAGACACACAAACTCCTGGCGCTACGGCCACCCTCACTACCTGACTCCAGCAGCACGGGTTTAACGACCTCTGGGTGGAAGAGCCGCAGAATGGGAAACCAGGGGCCAAACCACCAAAGGCAGGAGTGGCTGTAGCGCCCGATGAGCTCATCTACGTACTGCATCCCCTCCTCCGTGTTCTGACCCTACAACGAGGAGCCATGGGTTAGCCACGGGCCAGCCAGGACTCCAGCCACGTCGACGTGCTGGGCCCAGTGCCCGACTCAGCCCACTGCAGGAGCAGTAGCTCCCTGGGCAGATGCACTGCTGGCTGTTCTCAGCATGCCTCCTGCTTCATTTCTAATGGGGGAGGGGAGACTGGCAGACTGCCCTCACCTGGCAGTAGGTTGGACGGGACCACTTGGGGCTCCCTGTGTTGTCGCAAACATGGGCTCCCAGCTTTTTTCTGTGCAGAGCTGAACTCAGGGGCTAAGTGGTCAGCGTGCATGAGCCCTCAGCCCTGGCATGAACTAGCTACGTGCATTCACACAGCCCCGGCACTGCTCTGCCATCCAGCTGAGCAGGAGAATGAGTGATGAGCCGCCCCACTGGACTGAGGGCTCCTGAGCCCTGAAGCACCCCTGTCCTGGCACAGTGACACACAGCTCTGCTCCAGGGAGCAACCCTCACCGCTCAGACCCAGCCGCTGGCTTTGAGGACTAAAGCCAGACCTCTCCCTCCTTGTCCTGCCAAGCCAGCCAGGCACTGGGGGAGGGAGCTGGACTCTTATCCTGCTGCTGCATCAGCAACGGGATTGTTTACAAAGTTCCAGGACACTGAACTGGGTCCCTGGGCACAGCCCTTAGCCGCTGGGATGGGCAGCAGTTCAGGGGTAAGCAAACAGGCCCCTGCTTAGCTCCACGTGCTCTTGGCCCTGCGGGCCCAGGCACCACTTGGAGCAGGGCTAATTGGAAAGAGTGGCAGCAGTATGTGAACGGGAACAGAGATGTCGCCTCCACAAGGGAGCAGGAGAGGCTGGAGCAGGAGCCCCCAGGCCAGGGAGCACCCACCAGGCCGGGGGCTGGACTCCTTCGGAGTCTGGCTCCAGCTCATTGCACGGCCCCCTGCAGCACACAGCCCCAGCAACTCGCTCACCAGAGAGGGGCCTGCACTGGTGGTGCTGGGGGGGGGGTAGCTGCACAGACCCCTCACCCTCTGCTGCACCCGCTGACTCCTCTCAGCACCCGGGTGATTAGAACTATGAGAGACACCAGCGCACTGGGCAACCGGCCCTGGCAGGGGCCACTCTCCCTGGGCAGCAGGGAGAGGACAGGGCCAGCACGGGCTCCCCACATCACTGATCATTGCTGGCCATCACTACCCTGCCTCTGGAGTGTGTGCGTGTGTCACCTGCCCTCCCCGGGGCCCAGCTGCTTATGCAAGACCAATGATGACACAAGTCCCCCATGGGGAGGTGGCTCTGCTTCCCGCCCCTGAGGAGTTCAGCCAGGCAGTGCCCTTGGCCCTGCTGCCCAGACTGTCCTGAGCCACCAGCCTGCCCAGGCTGGAAGGGTCTTTGCTGTGCAGCAGGTCCCGCTGGGTGCTGCCTTAGGCCTGCCCTGCATGGCTGGTCTCTGCTCCTGTTGTTCCCAGGAGCCCCGGGCACAGCACTGCTGGAGCTGACAGCCTCAGTCCCGGCTATGGACCATTAGCTCTCCATGCTGGAGACAGCCAGTCTGTGCTCCCTGGGCCCAGCAGAGGAGCTGCTACTGCTCAGTGGCTCTGGTGGGGTGAGGGCTTGTCCATGGCTCGCTGGCAGCACTGGGTGCGGGGGGTGGCTATACCGCAGGGGCACCATCTCCCCTCTTCCAAAAGGGGAGCAGTAGCTGCTGGGGAGCTGCAGTCTGCAGCCCCTGGAGGTGCTCTGCCTGCTCCTGCACTCCTTGCCCCCCTCCCCACCATGAGGCCCAGAGGCATTGCTGGACTCAGCCCCATCCCCTTATGGCACCAGGCAGCTTCTGGGTGCCCCTGGATCCAGAGGGTAGCAGGGGCTGGCTGGGCTGGATTCCCCAAAGCAGCAAGTGACAATCTCTCAAGAGCCAAACAGGAATCGGCACAAACCAGGGCACAAGGAAGACCCCCCCCCCCCCCGAACACCTGGCCCACGCAGCTACATGGCCCTATTTTGTTCCCTGCCTCCCTGCACAGAGCACATTGACGGCCTTCGCCCAGGGTGAGCTGGTGCAGACACTGGCCTGCAGCAAGAGCAGTCACATCAAGGCAGCTGGAGACGCTGGACTAAGGCAGCCCATCCTCTGGGAGGATCCAGAACTGCCCGGGAGGGAGGGGATTCTGTAGAGCTGCAGAGCCCAGCCCGTCCGATGGCGTTTCCAATGCAGCACGGCCCCAGAGACAGACTAAACTTCCTGGGCAGAGCTGTCCCAAAATGGAGCAGGGAGGCAATAGTCCCTCCCTCCACTGTGCCCCCACCTCAAATAGGACAGTGACAGCGGGGGAGGGGTCCGGGAGGAGCCATCAGAACCAGGACCGGCTCCAGGCACCAGCCAATACAAATGGGCGGCAGTCCAGCCACTCTTGGGACTGCACGTCTGGTCTTCGGCAGGAATTTGGCAGCGGGTCCCTCCGTCCCTCCCTTCCTCTTTGAGCTGCCACCAAAGTTCCGCTGAAGAGGAAGAGAGGGAGTGAAGGACCCGCCGCCTAAGAATGGAACAGCGCAATTGAGCTGCTGCCGAAATGCCACCAATCCGCCTTTTTTCCCCCCCTGCTGCATGGGGCGGCAGAAAACCTGGAGCCAGCCCTGATCAGAACAACTCAAGCTCTGGAAAACCTGCCTCTCCGGGGGAGGCTACAGGAGCCCAATGGATTTAATTTCTTCAAGAGCAGGAAAAGAGGTGCCTAGATCCCAGCTACCAACCCCTCCCTGGGCAGGGATGCCTGGCAGCAGAGGGCTCTGCCATCCAGCAGACAGCGGCTGAGTGAGATCAAGCAGGAACGAACTGGCAACGCAGTGCAAGTGTTTGACAGGGAGGGGAACAAGCCCTGGGAACAGCTGGCCCAGGGACGCAGGGGCTTTGCCATCCCTGGGAGTCTTTACATGGAGATGGGCTGTCCCTTTGTAACGCTCCCTCCAGCACAGCCGGGAGCTCAGGGCTGGCTGCAGGGAGCTCTGGGGAGGGTCTCTGGCTTGTGTGACTCGGGCAGTCAGATTAGCGGGGCAGAACGGTCCCTCCTGGCCCGACCCACCCTCCATTCAGCTCTGGGCCCCCTGGAACCCTCTCTACAGTAACCCAATCCCAGCCGTCTAGGCCAGAAAAGGCTGCTGGGCCCACGCAGTGCAGAACCCAGGGGAGAGCAGCCAAGGTGGCAGGGAAGGATTGGTTCACCCAGGCAGGAGCGAGTCAGTTGAGCCAAGGGGCCTGCACTCATTATGTACGAGAACACAAGGGGTGGGACCCATGGGGGTGGGGGTTGAGCTGGAACAGAGTGAGATCCAGGCTGGACAGTGCAGACTCCAAGGACCTATTGCTGGGAGACGCCCATTAGCTTCCCAGGCAGATTGTCCCCTCTGGTGCCTTCCCCAGGGCTCTGGTCGGGCTGCTCTGCAAGGCTGCAGGTGACTGGCTCCCAGCCCCGCCCTGGGGAAGATCAGGAAAACCTTCATACCAGCATGATGTCACACTGAGGGTAAGGGACTGGCTGGGAGCCCTTCCCTTGGGATGTTCACAGCTAGCCTGGCCAGGGCCCCAGATAACAGACTGCTGGGGCCAGTCCTGCATAGGTTCCCCAGGGGATAGGCTAGAGCGGCCTAGGTGGTCTCTCCCATCTCTGGCCCCACAGGGTTGTGTCTACACTGCAATTAGACACCTGTGACCTGCCCATGTCAGCTGACTCAGGCTGAGGGCTGTAAAACTGCGGTATAAACATTTGGGATCAGGCTGGAGCCCAAGTTCTGGGACCCCACAGGGGGAGGTCCCAGAGGCCAGGCTCCATCCCCAGCAGGAATATTTACACTGCCATGTAACAGCCCCACAGCCCAAGCCAGCCGACACGGGCCAGCCACAGGTGTGTACGTGCTGTGCAGACACCCTCAGAGTCTCACCACCACCCCCAGGAGCCAGCGTACCTGAGGCTGTTGTGATCGGCTTGAGGTAATCAGGGTGCACCAGGGACAGGACTGGTAGGAAGGGCCCCATCCATGTCACAAAGGCCTGGGATAATGTAGCCACTGTTTGGGACACCGAGCTCAGCCCCTCCTCACCAGGTATGAACTGCAGGAGGGATGGGGCAGAGTTAACAGGGTAGGATTGGGTCCCTCCTAGACTCCAGAGCAAGTCAGTGCACACCAGACAGGGCAGAATCAGATCCTCTGATCGGAGGCAGGACTGGGTCTCCACACCGCCGCGTGCAAAGACCCTCACTCCTGAGCACGGCCTATGTCTGCTATCGCAGCACATGGTGACTGTCTATGCCCTTGCCACAGCTACACCAGGTGGGGCCATCCACCAGGGGCTTTATAACCCTCCCTGCTCCACAGCAAAGGCGACCGAGCATGCCTAGGGGCCACTCACCACCAATGCAGGCAGAGCCATTGGGGTGCAGCTGGCTGGGAGGGCTGGCACGGGGCTGGGCCAGGGAGCATGGCAGGGGCCAGTGATGAGCAGAGAGGCTTCTATGGATTGGTTCCCTTAGAGACCCCTGCCACTGGGCAAGTATCTGAGCACCAGAGCCCAGGGCCACCCACCAGGGCACATCCCACACTCAGCCTCGAGCCCTGCCTGGAGAACGCAGTATTTGAGTGTAGGGCACTGGGTGGGAAGGAGGCCATTCGCCTGCCCCCCCCCCCTGCATGTTGGCCAGAGCCCCACCTGCCCCATCCAGTGCCAGAGATTGGGGGTGCATTAGAGCCAGCAGCCATAGGAAGGGCCCCATCCACAGCAGGATGGGAGCAGCAGTGTGGCCTATGCCTCTGCCTCCAGCTCAGGCCCTCCTCGTTGGGTCAGGAAGTCTGAGTTCAGATGCTGCTCACTCTGGTGCCAGACGGGACGTGTGCTGAGAACCTGGTGGAGCTGTCCCAGGACCCTCGTCTCCTACCCCTGCTCGGTCCCAGCCCCATTCCCATGTATCTGATGGATGGGCATGACTCCCTGAGCGACCTGCCAGGCCATGCTCCCCTGGCAGCACCGGCTGGGACCAAAGCCCTTCACCTGAAAGGGAGGGAGAGGCCTGAACCAGCTGGGTCACCCGCCCCCAGCCCTCTCGGGGGCTATTCCACCAGCCCCTCCCCTGGGGTGGGCAAGGGTGGCTCCTGCCAGCAGGGATCAAGCCATGTCTCAGTGGCAGCAAGGAGCAAGAGGGGAGAGAAGACACTCACCCCCTCCCCACCCCCACGTGACATGACACCTACCATCCCCAAGTGCCCCAGCAGCCAGTTGCGACGCGGGGGCTCCGGGAAGCAGCGCAGCCGCTGGCAGTTCACATAGTAGCGGTGCCAGGAGCTCCCCAGCTGCAGGAGGGTGCGGAAGAGCAGGGCCAGCAGGGCAAGGAGCAGGGCAGAGACGGTGTAGGCACGGAAGGGGGTCCGTTCCATGCTCAGCAGCTCTAGCACCCAGTCTGTGAGCGGCAGCATCCTGTGGGGAAGAGACAGGGCTGTCACCGGGGGTGAACTGCCACTGGGTCCCTTTGTTACAAGGTGTATGCACGTTACTGAGCTGCTGAGAGGTCGATACGCTGGAGAGTAGGGATAAGGTCCGGAGTGACCTAGAGAAATTGGAGGATTGGGCCAAAAGAAATCTGATGAGGTTCAACAAAGACAAGTGCAGAGTCCCGCACTTAGGAAAGAAGAATCCCATGCACTGCTACAGGCTGGAGACTGACTGGCTAAGCAGCAGTTCTGTAGAAAAGGACCTGGGGATTACAGAGGAGGAGAAGCTGGATATGACTCAGCAGCGTGCCCTTGTTGCCAAGAAGGCTAAAAACATATTGGGCTGCATTGGTAGGAGCATTATTCCCCTCTATTCGGCACTGGTGAGGCCTCATCTGGAGTATTGCATCCAGTTTTGAGCCCCCCACTACAGAGGGGATGTGGACAAATTGGAGAGAATCCAGCAGAGGGCAATAAAAATGATCAGGGGGCTGGGGCACATGACTTACGAGGGGAGGCTGGGGGAACTTGTTTAATCTGCAGAAGAGAAGAGTGAGGGGGGATTTGATAGCAGCCTTCAACTACCTGAAGGGGGGTTCCAAAGAGGATGGAGCTCGGCTGTTCTCAGTGGTAGCAGATGACAGAACAAGGAGCAATGGTCTCAAGTTGCAGTGGGGGAGGTTTAGGTTGGATATTAGGAAACACTATTTCACTAGGAGGGTGGTGAAGCACTGGAATGGGTTCCCTAGGGAGGTGATGGAATCTCCATCCTTAGAGGTTTTTAAGGCCCAGCTTGACAAAACCCTGGCTGGGATGATTTAGTTGGTGTTGGTCCTGCTTTGAGCAGGGGATTGGACTAATCTAATAACTCCAACCCTAATATTCTAGGATTCTATGTGTGAGCCAGGAGAGAACCCAGCCCCGCTAGCCAGCCAATAGCCCTTCCTGCTCCTCACCCACCCTGGCCCCCCAGTTCCCCCACACAGCCAATAGCCCTTCCTGTTCTCCAGAGGCAATGTGTGTGTGGGGGGTCTCATATCCCCCTCCCCAAGATTCCTACCAGGGTTTATATCCACTGGAGCCACCTGACTTTTCCCCAGGGCACAGGCCTGGGGTCTGCAAAACTGCTGTGAAGCTTCCCCTGGGCAGGCAGGGCACTTGGCAGCAGGGTGCCAGCTCCCTCAACCCTCGCCATGCTGCAGAATGGCCAGTGCTTGCACCTGCCCTCCGCAGTGCCCACAGCGCCTCTTCCCAGCTCACCTCCGCTGCACAACTGGCTCCTGCTCCCTCCCCCCCCACACACACACAGCTGGCTCTAGCCCTCAGTGCCCAGCACCCATCCTCCACCTCCCAGGCACAGCTGGCTCCTTTCCTGCCCTTCCCCCCTGCACACCCCGGCTCAGGGCTGCCGCACAGGGCTGGACCTTGCCCCAGCTGCCTGCAGGCTCAGTGCGGTTCCCTCACAGCCGGAGCCGGGACCCTCCTGCACGCAGCTGGCTCTAAGCTTTCACTCCCAGGGCCTCCAGCTCCTGCCCCCCTCCCCCCATAACAGCTAGTGCTGGGCTCTCCGGGGGGCACAACAGCCACTCCCCGCCTGCCTTCCCCAAAGCGACTCAGGTGCAGCAGCTGGTCTTCCCAGGCCCTGGCTTCCTTACCTGCCCGGAGCTCCTTGGACACCAGCTGGGGCAGCCTTTCCCTCGGCTCCAGGGCCGGCTCTAGGTTTTTTGCCACCCCAAGCTCAGGCGGTGGTGGGTGGTGGGGCTCGCAGGCGGCGCTGGAAGCGAAGGGAGTGATGTCACCTTCTCCCAGTGCCCACAGGGGCTTTACTCCCTCCCCCTCCCGGCTGTGCAGAGAAGCCCCGATAGAAGGGGGGGGACAGGGCAGCGCCGCAGGCAGTGCGCGGATGAGGCGGCGCAGTCCCGGCTCCCCGGCAGGGCTCGCCCTCTCCTCCCCAGGGAGCGGCTGGGCCCTGGCAGCTCAGCATCCCGGGGCTGGGGCTTCCCCTTCCCGCTGCGCCCGGGCGCACGGCCCCCTTGCCCCATCGAAGTGGCGCAGCTCCGAGAGCGCAAGTGTCCCGAAGAAAACGGATGGCCGGAATGCCAACCCTGGAAACGTGCGCTGCTCGCTCGGGTCCTAAAGCCTGACAAGTCTGGTGCGGCCAAGGAGGGACTTTCCAAGCTTGTGTCCCAGTGGGCTGTAACCGGAGGGGCAGCTCCCTGCTAGACCGGCCTCCAGCTGCTAGGACAGAGAATCCGAACATGGCATCCAAAGCCGCTCTAGAAACCCAAACTCCTTTGTCTCTGGAATAACTGCCCTGAACCCCGCTGCCTACCACGAGAGCCTTTACATTAGGCCCCCGACCATCAATAGTTATGGGGCACCCCTGCTCCCCGCTCCCCCACCCGGCCAACAGCCCTCCCGGCTCTGCAGGGAGACCGGGGCATTCGCTTCCGCCAGGATCCCGGCTCATGGGAAGCCCCGGTGACACCCCCGGGGCTGCAGCCGGGCTGGGCTATGCAGCGCCCTGCCCGGGTAGGGGACGAACCAGCCGCTCCACTCACCCAAACCAGACACTGACGCTAGGACTCACTGGCTCAGCTCTGGGCGTGGCCTTTATAGCCAGGCGGGGCTGGGCCCCGCGCCAGGTGGGGAGCTGGGGCTGGGCCCTGGGCCCGAGAGAGGGTTCGGTTCGGCTCCGCGGGCGATCGGCTCCATTCTGGGACACGATCGCCCCCGACCGGGGGTCCGCGCGGGTCGGGGTGTGGCTCGGAGCGGCCGCAGCCCGGGGCTATCGCTTGGATCCAGCACCGGCAAAGCCCGGCCCGCCAGCTCCAGAGAGCGGGGGCCGCAGCTCACCCTCCAGCCCGCAGGGCCCGGGAGCCACCTCTGCTCTTGCATCAGCAGCTGACTTGTCTGACCGGTTCCATCCGGGGGCACCTATGCAGCTGCCCTCCATGCCCCAGCTCTGCCCGTAGCGACTCCAGAGGCTGCAGCGCTGTACTGGTGCACCCAGGGGTCCTTGTTCCTCTGGCGAGGGGGCAGGGAGCCAGCCTGATTCTCAGGGCTGTGCAGCTGGCAGGGAGTGGGAGGGGAAAGCCCAGCCTCCCCCCACCAGCCAGCGTGAATTGGCTCTGCACTGGATGACCCTGGGCCCATCACACAGCGTAGGGTGACCAGATGTCCTGATTTTATAGGGACAGTTCCGATTTTTGGGTCTTTTTCTTATATGGGCTCCTGTTACCCCCCCACCCCCTGTCCTGATTTTTCACATTTGCTGTCTGGTCACCCTAACACGGAGTCACTGCACAGACCCAAACACATGCCTGGGGGAGCCCATCCAAAACAGTGTCATTTTCAGAAAAAGCCCCGCTAACCAGCTAACCCCCCACTTTACACCCCGTGAACATCTGACACCCTCAGCCTGGGATTGCTCTGGTGTGTGTGTGTCTGAAAGCGAAGCTAGGGTGTGTAACAAACTGTAATCCAGGTTGCCCTCAGACCTAATTCAAAGTTAAACAGGCAGTAAGTTAACACACTGTTAATCTTTCACTAATTTATCTCTACTAGCAAACTGACACCAATTATGGTACAGAATAAAAAAACTAGCTTGGAACGCAGTCATAACTCCAGATTAATGATGGTGCTCGCTGGTCACTGGCGGTGAGTGACCCTGGGCCTCAGCACATACAAGTGTGAGTCTCTTCGGGAGCCAAAGGAGCTTCAGGGGCAGCAGTAGACAGCAACCTCTAGGGCTATGGCTTCACTGCAAAACCAGGTGTGTTTTTACATGGGCATAGCACTGATCAAGTACAACCCTAGAGGAGACATGTAGCTAGGTGAACTCAACCTTAAGTGTGTGCATGGGGGGGCTAGTGTTGACCTCAGCAAGTTACATGAAGATAAAAACTACCTGTGCCTCATCTCCACCAGGGCTCTATAGTGAGATTCAGAGAATTTAAGGCCAGAAGAGACCATTAGACCATCCAGACCTCCACAGGCCCATGTCACTCAGCTACCCCTGCATTGAGCCCAGTAACTTGTGTTGGACTAAAGCATCTCCCAGAAAGGCCTCCAGCCTGGATCTGTAAACATCAAGAAATGGAGAATCCACCACTTCCCCTGGGAGTTTGTTCCAATGGCTAATCCCCCTTTACAGAGCTATCACCCCTGTAGAAACAACTGTTTTGGCAGTGAAGTTGTAGCCTATGTGTGTCAAAGCTCATGTCCTTGTTCACTTACTCCTGGTCTCGTTGGGTTCCGAGGATGTCTGAAAGAAGCCTTAACTTCCAGCAAACTACGTGTGGGGCTGGATTTGCTTCCAGGACTTTTACAGAAATAACTGAAAACAGCACACAGTAGCTGAAGACAATTGTGAAATGAGCCTAAGAGGTAAGGCACTTTTCTGAGAGGGGAAGCTCCCTAGAAAGGTAATTTTTAAACCTATTTCTTGTTCTTCATGGTTTTGAGCTATATAACAATAACATCTAGCTCTTATATGTTGTCAAGTATCAGGGGGTAGCCGTGTTAGTCTGTATCTACAAAAACAACAAAGAGTCTGGTGGCACCTTAAAGACTAACAGATTTATTTGGGCATAAGCTTTCGTGAGTAAAAACCTCACTTCTTCGGATGCAGGATGGGGTCTTGGTCTGGAGGAAATGAACTTGGAGGGAAGAACTCGGGAGATATGGATTCTATTCCCAGCTCTGGCCTGCTGGGTCATGCTAGGCAAGGCCCTTCCTTGCCCTATGCCTCAGTTTTTACTCACGAAAGCTTATGCCCAAATACATCTGTTAGTCTTTAAGGTGCCACCAGACTCTTTGTTGTTTTTATCTAGCTCTTATATAGCACTTTCCACCAGCAGGTCTCAAAGTGATTTACAAAGGAGGTCAGTCAGTATCATTATTGCCATTTTACAGTTGGGGAAACTGAGGCATAGGGCAAGGAAGGGCCTTGCCTAGCATGACCCAGCAGGCCAGAGCTGGGAATAGAATCCATATCTCCCGAGTTCTTCCCTCCAAGTTCATTTCCTCCAGACCAAGACCCCATCCTGCAGCAGCTGCAGCCCCAGGGGATGCACAATCTGGCGCAGGATCGGGGCCTACAGTTTTTGTCTAGATAATATTATTCTATAGAGTCCTGTGGAAAAGAAAACCCTGCTGCCAACTGAACTCTGGGTCGCTCCAGCTCCACCAAACCAACATGGGATAAGTTCCTTTGGTCCTTCAGGCACTGGTGACTGAATCCTGGGCTGTCCTATGCAATGTAGATGTGAGCTAGAAGAGTCAGTCAGGGTTCCTTTCAGTCACATGACTCTATGTTTAAATGTTTATTTTATTGAGGTAAAAGGTTGGCAAAATATACATATAAGTACACAGGCCCCACATAATCGCTACTGCAACCCAATAAATATTACCTTGCTTTTTCATTATCAAGGATACGATGTTTATGAGAGGGTTGTAAATACTGTTATATTAACCTCACATGTTTCATGATTCTGTCTAGTGATAAGGCAGCGTATACTTACCTTGGGGCATGCCACCTTTACCCCATTTCATACTCCAGCCTTGGGATATAAACACCTATGAGCCATCACTGGATTTTTTCTCTCCCTGAAAAATTCAAGCACTTTGCAAACTAATTAAATCAGATATATATTTAATTAATAGATGTTAAGGTCAGATTTAAAGACTCCAAGTGATGGAGACCCCACTATGTCCCTAGATCAGTTGTTCAGATGGTTCCTCGCTGATAAAAATTTCTAGTCTGATTTTTGTCTCCATTCAGCATGTTTGTTAGATTAAAGAGCCCTGTACCATCAGCAATCTCCTCCATAGAAACAGGATAACAGCGAGCAGCTAAGGGCCGAGTTTCCATGGGAGTTTGTAGGAGATATTTTGAAGCCTTTGCTCTATCGGTACATTACAGGAGTGGACAGCTATTGGGACCTGCACCGGATGTGCCACACTCGCTTCCTGCCTGAAGAGAGAGGAGACTCCATCTGCATGAGGTGTGAGGCTGGTAGCTTGATGGAGGAGAAGGTTTGTGGTCCAGAGAAACAGCTGACCACTTTCCAGAACAGCAGGGGTATGGCGAATTTCCTGGATACTCAGATCCAGCCTGCACCACGGCAGATACCACACTGGGAGGGTATGGAGTCCAGTGACCAAGGGAGACAAGAAAACAGAAAAGATGACTGGAAATTTGTCATCTCCAGAGATAGAAGAACCCAAAGGATCTGCTCACAGCTGGAAATATCAAATCGCTGCCAGGTGCTGAGTAAGACATCTGAAGAGAGCAACCTCCAAGAATCAACCAGGGGGAAGGACCTACAGATAGCAGAGGAAAGAACTGAGAACTACTGCCAGCTCAGACTAGACAGACCCAGACAAGCCCAAGAGAACATCCACAATTGGCCAAAGAAGACAGACAGTCCTTAGTGGGGACTCTATGCTAAGAAGAATAGACAGGACATTCTGCAATGGGAAGAAGCACTGCAGGACAGCTTGCTGCCTTCTGTGAGTGAAGATGAAGGACACCGCCACCAGAATAAACTAGATTCTGAGGTCAGCAGGAGACACCCCTTCTGCAGTGATCCACAAAGATGCCACCTTAGACATGTTTTCGCAGATCCTGGAACGCTCCTGCACAGGCTGGAGGCAGGGCTTAAAAGGGGAAGCAGAGCATCTCAGAAGGGGGCAGGCAGTGGAAGGGAGCAGACCTGTGCTCTGAACTCTTGGGAAGGGGCATCCCAGGAGCTCTTGCAACCTGAGGCTTGGAGATACTGACCTAACCAAGATGGACTGGGGACTTTTGAAGCTCAGAGACTTTAATTTACCCTGCAGGAACATAAGAACATAAGAACGGCTGTACCGAGTCAGACCAAAAGTCCATCTAGCCCAGTATCCTGTCTACCAACAGTGGCCAATGCCAGGTGCCCCAGAGGGAGTGAACCTAACAGGCAATGATCAAGTGATCTCTCTCCTGCCATCCATCTCCACCCTCTGACAACCAGAGGCTAGGGACACCATTCCTTACCCATCCTGGCTAATAGTCATTGATGGACTTAACCACAATGAATTTATCCAGTTCTCTTTTAAACGCTGTTATAGTCCTAGCCTTCACAACCTCCTCAGGTAAGGAGTTCCACAAGTTGACTGTGCACTGCGTAAAGAAGAACTTCCTTTTATTTGTTTTAAACCTGCTGCCTATTAATTTAATTTGGTGACCCCTAGTTCTTGTATTATGGAAATAAGTAAATAACTTTTCCTTATCCACTTTCTCCACATGTAAATATTTAAATATATGGAGATATACCCAGGGCCGGCTCCAGCATTTCTGCCGCCCCAAACAAACAAACAAACAAACAAACAAAAAGCAGCGATCGCAGTTGTGACCGGCGGCGGCAATTGGGAAAAAAGAAAAAAAAAAAAAGCCGCGATCGGCGGTGGCAGGTCCTTCGCTCCTAGAGGAAGTGAGGGACCTGCCACCCCTGAATTGCCGCAGGTGCTGCCCCTCTCCCTTGGCCGCCCCAAGCACCTGCTTGTTAAGCTGGTGCCTGGAGCCGGCCCTGGATATACCTATCTCATAGAACTGGAAGGGACCTTGAAAGGTCATCGAGTCCAGCCCCCTGCCTTCACTAGCAGGACCATGATTTTATATACCTCTATCATATCCCCCCTTAGTCTCCTCTTTTTCAAGCTGAAGAGTCCTAGCCTCTTTAATCTCTCCTCATATGGGACCCGTTCCAAACCCCTAATCATTTTAATTGCCCTTTTCTGAACCTTTTCTAGTGCCAGTATATCTTTTTTGAGATGAGGAGACCACATCTGTACGCAGTATTCGAGATGAGGGCGTTCCATCGATTTATATAAGGGCAATAATATATTCTCAGTCTTATTCTCTATCCCCTTTTTAATGATTCCTAACATCCTGTTTGCTTTTTTGACTGCTGCTGCACACTATGTGGATGTCTTCAGAGAACTATCCACGATGACTCCAAGATCTTTTTCCTGACTTGTTGTAGCTAAATTAGCCCCCATCATATTGTATGTACAGTTGGGGTTATTTTTTCCAATGTGCATTACTTTACATTTATCCACATTCAATTTCATTTGCCATTTTGTTGCCCAATCACTTAGTTCTGTGAGATCTTTATGAAGTTCTTCACAGTCTGCTTTAGTCTTAACTATCTTGAGCAGTTTAGTATCATCTGCAAACTTTGCCACCTCACTGTTTACCCCTTTCTCCAGATCATTTATGAATAAATTGAATAGGATTGGTCCGAGGACTGACCCTTGGGGAACACCACTAGTTACCCCTCTCCATTCTGAGAATTTACCATTAATTCCTACCCTTTGTTCCCTGTCTTTTAACCAGTTCTCAAAGGAAGAGGGGATGCCTGTAGGAAGGTATCCAGGGAGGCAGCTACATAGCACCCCAAAGTGCCAATCTCAGCCGCCTACCACTGGGCCCGGGTTCCCCTACCAACCCCTGAAAAGGTGACAATGACAGAAGTCTATCCCTTTGTGGGGAACCTAATTGGGGATGATCCTGAAGGTGCAAGGGTCCAGACCCCAAAACCCAACCCAAATGGGAAGCCTGGGAAGAAAACAACCCAGCACACCTGGCCTGACCACTAGGTGGAGCTGCCAGTGAGTGTTCCCCTTCATATGGTACAAACACCCAGATTGTAAACCAGCCTCTGTGTTATGCATCTGACAAATCCAAGCACAAAGGGGAATGTAAGGAGAACATTTTAAATTATCTCTATATTAATACCTGGGGAATAAACAAGAGGAGCTGGAGACACTCAGGTAAGAGAGGACACACAACACAGCTGGTATTAATGAAACTTGCTGGATCGGATTTGTGATTGGAACGTTAAAAATCAATAGTTACAACTTGTTCAGTAAGGACAAAATGGCAAAAAGGGGAGAGGTGGTACTTTACCTCAAAGACACTGTTACCTGTCACCTGTCACAAACAATGCAGAATCACAGGACCACAAAGGCTAATGGATTAAAATTCTCACTGGTAAAAGTAAAACTGGGGATGGGGAGGAAGGGGGTACTGGTGGGCGTCTGTTACAGACCACCTAATCTCATCAGGGAACAGAACAAACTGCTTCTTAAGCATCTGTCCATAATGTGTAGGAAGAAACACTGTGTTATCATTGGTGACTTTAACCTGGGAAACATTTGCTGCACATTTCCTTTGGCCGGTAACAAAACTTCCTTGGGGTGTATAAAAATAATAGACGATAATTTTCTAACACAGAGAATCCTGCACCCAACACAAAGGAACTCAGTATTGAACCTCGTTCTGAGAGATAAAGAATGGTTAATCACTGAGCTGAACATTAGCAGTTGCCAAGGTACCAGTGATCATGGTCCGGTTGCATTTACTTTGTGCAAACAGAATACGGCACCAACTAGGGCCATGTGTACTTGGAATTCTAAAGGGCCAATTTCCCAAAGCTTAAAGCAGCGGCTGGCATAAGTGAGTGGGACCATGAATATATAGTGGGAAATGGTAATGAAAACTGGGAACCATTTGGGGAGAACTTATTTGATAATCAAAGAGTTACGATTCTGCAGACTCAGAAAAAATGAGATTGGGCCAAAACCCAGCCTGGGCCAAAGGAGATGTGGGTTCAGTGATAAAACACACAAAAATCAGTATATAAGGGGTGGGGAAAGGGGGAAATAACTGGCAATGATTATAAGTTACAGTTAAACAATGTCAGTATCCTGGATTTCCAGGATGCTCTGTGCCCCCGCCCCCGCCCCCTCCCCAGCCTTTGCACAGCCATGCTGGGAGTGTCCCCTTCATTGTGCTGGGCCTGAGGCATCCCCTGTTTGCAAGGGTGAACCCCACGGCTCTGCTAGTCAGAGATGGAGCCCTTGGGCTCCAGCCCCCCTGTTTTCAGAGGCCTGGGAAGATCGAGCCCCTTCCTCACCTAGGACTCAGGTTCCTGCCAGGTTTGGCTAAACCACAAATGGCAGCAATATGTGCCCAGCCCATTCCTCCAGGCCCTGGCCGTGGTTCTACCAGGTAATGTCCTGATTTGTACAGAACACACCCCACTAGCCAAGCTACAGCGTTCTCATAAACCAGTGCAGAGCAGTATCAAACCCGTCCCATCCGTCTTCACCCCAGCAGGGCACAGAGGAAGTTTTCACATGCCCTCTGCGCTCCTTTGCCACCCCAAAGCTTTTGGTTTGAAACAGGGATCAGACCCTGCCACTACCTCTTCCCATTCATCTGCTGGGGGGGAGGTGAATCCCATTCCTTAAGCTGTCAGACATCTCGACTGCAGCCTGGGGCGTCCTCCCCCCCCCGCCCCGGGGTGGGGTAGGAAGTGAGCCCTTGAACAGGTGGGCAAATCAGAATGGGTGTGTCCCCCTGCAGAGCTGGGCATAACCCAGCGGTGACTCTTAGGCTCTGGCTTCCAGGGCCAGGGGAGGCAGGGATGCTGGGCCCATCCCAGCATTGGCAGGCCCTCTCCAGGGCTTTGTCTCCACCCCTGGGCTGTGCATATACAAGGAGTGTCTCTTGTGGGTAACCTATTGCCCTTAACACTGGGACAAAATCCTCTCTTGGTCCCCACCCCTCCTAGTGGGCTGTGATTCATGGTGTCTTAGTTAATGGAACCCACAATATCCATGACCACCTTCTGAAAAGGGACATCTGGTACTAGCAGTGGCCTTCCAGCTGCTTAACATGTCCCTGGGGCCATGTCACTCCATGGCAGGGCCCATACATCTGACAGACCTCCTTCCCTGCCTCTCTTTCCCCAAAGCCAGCTGGAGTCTCAGCCACAGTACCGCTCAGTTCCCCTCAGTTTTCCCAGTAAGGGCAGGCAGTTGACTAGCTCACTTGATCACAGAATGAGGCTTCAGGGAGTTTACACTGCGCCAGGAGGTCTCTCACTTCAAAGGGCTGGTCTACACTGGGGGGGCGATCAATCCAAGATACGCAACTTCAGCTACGCGACTAGCATAGCTGAAGTCGAAGTATCTTGGATCGAATTACCTGGGGTTCAGACAGCGCAGGATTGACGGCTGCGGCTTCCCTGTCGACTACGCTACCGCCGCTCGCTCTGGTGGAGTTCCAGAGTTGACGGTGAGCGCATTCAGGGATTGATATATCACGTCTTAACGAGATGCAATATATCGATCCTGGATAAATCGATTGCTACCCACCAATATGGCGGGTAGTGAAGACGTACCCATAGATTCTAAGGCCGGAAGTGACCAATGTGATCTTCTAGTCTCACCTCCTGTGTAGCAAAGGCCAGGGAACTTCCTCAAAAAATTTCCTAGAGCAGATCTTTTAGAGAAACATCCAATCCTGATTTTAAAATTGTCAATGCCAGAGAATCTACCACCACCCTTGGGAAATTGTTCTAGTGGTTAATTATTCTCACCCTTAAAAATGTATACCATATTTCCGTGTGAATTTGTCTAAGGGAGCTGGCATCCCATTCCTGCAGTCTCTCCCTGCTCCCTGTGGCCTCTGGTTCCTCTGCTCCTTGATTCCCAATCAGGGCCGGTGCTACCATTAAGGTGAACTAGGTGGTTGCCTAGGGTGCTCCCAATTTTTTTACAGCGTTCCTCCCCGAGCATGCGGTCGCCGCTCCACTTCTCCTGCCGCCCAGGCTTGCAGTGCCAATCAGCTGTTTGGCGCCGCAAGCCTGGGAAGAGAATTAGAGCCGGGGCGGTGTGCTCGGGGAGGAGGGGGAGCAGAGGTGAGCTGGGGTGGGGAGGTGCCGTACGGCTCCCTGGGCCGGGGGGGGGGGGGGGAGCTGCCGCGGGGGTGCCTCGGGGGGGGGGGGAGCTGCCGCAGGGCTCCCCACCCCAGCTCACCTCTGCTACGCCCCCTCCCTGAGCACGCCGTCGCTGCTCCACTTCTCCCGCCTCCCAGGCTTGCAGCGCCAATCATCTGTTTGGTGCCACAAGCCTGGGAGGGGAGGAGAATTAGAGCGGGGGTGGCGTTCTCGGGGAAGAGGCAGAGCAGAGGTGAGCTGGGGTGGGGAGCTGCCGCACGACTCCCCGGGGGTGGGAGCTGCCACGGGGGAGGGGGGAGGGACAAGGTGGAAGTTTCGCCTAGGGCGCAAAACTTCCTTGCACCGGCCCTCTTCCCAATTCATGCTTTTGCTGCTGCTTTTTGCTCTTTCCCTGCTGGGCAGGATCAGCCAGCTCCTGCAGCTCCAGCTCCTCTCCCTCCACCTGAAGCATCTTTACTTCCAGCTCCAGTTTCTGCTGCTCCTGCTCTTGAGCTAGATGCCCTGTGGCTGCTGTGGCCGGCCACCTGGGACTCTGCCATCTCCCTGGGTTCTCCGTCTCCCCACGTTGTTGCTGGAGAATTGGGCTGTTCTCTTGGAACTGCATCTGGGTCTGGATCAGGGTTCACTTCCCAATGCTTAGTCCTCTCTGCACAACTCTATAATGTGCCTCTCAGAGAGCCGGTGACACGCCTCCTCCCCCGCTGTTTCCTGGCACTACCCTTTGTTTCTACTGCTGCGGTCACTTCTTGCAAAACTCTGCTGTTGCATTCAGCATCCCAGCACTCCCGCCAGCTGTCGTGGATCTACAGGGAGCTCTGCCCCAGCTATTACAGTCGCTCGGGGGCTGCTCCCTTCCTTGTTCTAGGCCTGAGGCCTCCACTTTTTATGAGGGGGAGCGCCATGGCCCCACAACTCTGAGATGGAGCCCTGGGCCTCCAGCTCCTCTGCTTCTCGCCGGGGCTCCCCAGTGAGTCCAGCTGAGGGTAGACCCTTGTGAGAGACTCGACCCCTTTGGCAACAATGCAGCCAGCAGGCATTGGCAGTGACACCGCAGAGCCTGTTCAGACCACGCCCTCTTCATTAGTCACCTGGGATCCAGGACCGAGGGGGGCAGGTTTGTCTGGGAAATCCAAACTGAGCTCAGAGCCTGTGTTGGCAGCATCCCCTGCCCCTCTGCTCAAAAATCCCTGGATTCCAGCTCTCTCTGCTGCACAGCAGTCATAACACCCCACACACCCACTTGGTCCCTTTGTCTCAGCTGCCATCCTGCTGAGCACACATGTTCTGCTCCCCTTGATAGTTCATTCAAACCATCCCAGACCTACCTGCTTAAGACCTACATCCCTTTTCTCACTGTGTCCCAGAGGAAATATTAACCCCTTTACACCCAGGCTGTGGCAATACGCAGTGAGTGAGGAAATGGAGTCATGCATATTGTTCATAAATCTATTACAAAAATGTCCACATTCTCCACAACAGGTGACTGAGAAGGGAAGTCAAAGGAACCACTGAAGTATCAATGGCCAATAGGGTTAAAGACAATAACATCAAGAAAATAAACACACCCTGTGCTGGTACAAGTCCTTTGCTAGACGTAGACAGTCAAGTTGTAAACAGGCAGAAATATTCAATAACTATTTTTGTTCTGTCTTTGGACTGAAGCAGGCGGATGCACCCATCCCAGATTCTGTGGATAAAATGGAAAGCTTATGATCTGTAACACTGGAGGATGTGAAGCAGCATCTGTCCAAATTAAGGGATGACTTGAACACAGTCTATAAGTACCTACACGAGGAGCAAATATTTGATAATGGGTTTTTAATTCTAGCAGATAAAGGTTTAACAAGATCCCATGGCTGGAAATTGAAGCTAGACGAATTCAGACTAGAAATAAGGCACACATTTTTATCAGTGAGGGAAACCCCCCATTGGAACACCAAGGACTGTGGTGAATTCTCCATCGTTGGCCATTTTTGAATCAAGATTGGATGTTTTTCAAAGAAATCTGCTCTAGTTCAAACAGGAAATATTTTGGGGAAGTTCTATGGCCTGTGTTACACAAAAAGAAGAACAGGAGTACTTGTGGCACCTTAGAGACTAACAAATTTATTAGAGCATAAGCTTTCGTGGACTACAGCCCACTTCTTCGGATGCATATAGAATGGAACATATATTGAGGAGATATATATACACACATACAGAGAGCATAAACAGGTGGGAGTTGTCTTACCAACTCTGAGAGGCCAATTAATTAAGAGAAAAAAGAAAAAAAACTTTTGAAGTGATAATCAAGATAGCCCAGTACAGACAGTTTGATAAGAAGTGTGAGAATACTTACAAGGGGAGTTTGCATATCAATTCTAGCTCAGCAGTCTCTCCTTGGAGTCTGTTTTTGATATGCAAACTAGACACAATCAACTCCGGTTTGAATAAGGACTGGGAATGGCTGAGCCATTACAAACATTGATTCTATCTCCCCTTGTAAGTACTCTCACACTTCTTATCAAACTGTCTGTACCTGGGCTAGCTTGATTATCACTTCAAAAGTTTTTTTTCTCTTAATTAATTGGCCTCTCAGAGTTGGTAAGACAACTCCCACCTGTTTATACTCTCTGTATGTGTGTATATATATCTCCTCAATATATGTTCCATTCTATATGCATCCAAAGAAGTGGGCTGTAGTCCACGAAAGCTTATGCTCTAATAAATTTGTTAGTCTCTAAGGTGCCACAAGTACTCCTGTTCTTCTTTTTGTGGATACAGACGAACACGGCTGCTACTCTGAAACCTGTGTTACACAAGACGTCAGACTAGACCAGTAGTTTTCAACCTTTTTTCATTTGTGGACCCCTAAAAATTTTTGAAAGTAGGTTCAGAACCCTTTGGAAATCTTAGACATAGTCTGCTTTCATGGGTAAAAACCTCACTTCCACCAGACTCCTTGTTGTTTTTGTAGATACAGACTAACACGGCTACCCCCTGATACTTGATCACAGTCTGTAAGTGTCTCCATGGCACCTGGGGGAGCACATATTGATATGGGCTCTTCAGTCTAGCAGACAAAGGTCTAACATAATCCAATGGCTGGAAGCTGAAGCTAGATAAATTCACACAGGAAATGATGCGTAAGTGAGGGTAATTAACCACTGGAACAATTCATCAAGGATTATGGGTAAGGCTAAGATTTAGTCATGCGTATTTTTAGTAAAAGTTATGGACAGGTCATGGGCAATAAACAAAAATTCATGGCCCGTGACCTGTCCATGACTTTTACTATAAATACCCCAGACTAAATCTTAGCTGCTGTGGGGGCTCCTGGGGGCCAATGGCTGGCCCCTGCTCCAGCAGTGGGGGCTGATTGCCCCCAGCTGCCTGCTGCTCCAAGGGCCCCCAGGACTGCTGATCCGGTGGTGGCCGGTGTGGCTGGCCCCAAGCTGCCCCAGGCAGCTGCTCGAGCAGCCCTGGGGTCAGCCACACCAGCCGTTGCAGATGTGGAAGTCCTGGAAAGTCACAGAATCTGTGACTTCCATGACCTCCATGACAGACACGCAGCCTTAATTAAGGGGAATTCTCGGTCACTGGCCATTTGTAAATCAAGATTGGATGTTTCTGTGCTCCAGTTCAAACAGGAAGTATTTGGGGGAACTCCAATGTGCTGTGTTACACAAGAGGTCAGACTAGATGATCACAGTGGTCCCTTCCGGCTTTCGAATCTATGATGAGAGATTCTGTCTTGGGAAGCCATGGCTCAGAGAAGGACTTGGGGGTCATCACAGATAACTGCCTCAGCATGAGCGCTCCGTGCAATGTGGTGGCAAAAAGGGCTAATGTGATCCATGGATGTATAAAAACAGGAGTAGCAGGCAAAAGTACGGGAGTGGTCTTGCCTCTGTGCACTGCACTGGTATGGAAAGATTCCTACTCGAATACTGTGTCCCGACCTTGTTCTGCATTTCAAGAGAGAGGTGGAGATATTGGAGACAGTTTGGAGGGATCCTGGGGCTGGACATGATCCTGGGGCTGGAAAACAAGCCTTATGATGTGAGGCTTAAGGAGCACAACTTCTTTAGATGATCAAAGAGGAGGTCCAGCGGCAACTTGATCACTGTGTTTAGGCACCAACACCTGGAAAAGAGACCTGAGAGCGAGGGGCTTTTCAACCAACTGCAGAATCACAAGAGCCAATGACTGGAGTGGAAGTGAGATAAATTCAACCTTGAAATGAGATGTAGTGAGCGTAATTAAACAGTACAGTAGCTCCCAGAGGGGGCGGGTGGGAACTTACCATTGCTTGGAGTCTGTATGGCCAGACTAGATCTTTCAAAAAGACATGATTCAGTGCAGCTCCTAGGATAAATTCTAGGGAGTGGGGGGAGGGGGAGGAGGGGAGGAGGTGAGAACGGGCTAAATGGCTGAGATGGCACCTTCTGGCCCTCAGGTCTGTGGATCTATGAATTCCTCTGGTTGCCCCCTTCCTTCATGGGCCAAGGGGGAAACTGGAATCTCTGCATTGCCCTCAACATGTTCGAACACTTGCAGATCTTTCTTAAGACAGTGCTTCATGTTTCCTGGTTTCAACCACTCACCTGCAGGGGTTATTTTCCCTGATGCACAATTGGCCAGATGTATTCTGTCTCCTCCCAGCCTCCACCCTCCACCGTTCTCTGAAGCATCAGGGGTGGCCACAGCTGGAGACAGGACACCAGACAGGCTGGACCGGGCTCTGAGGTAGTACAGAGGATCTTCCTTCTAGATGCTTGGCTATTAAGCCTTGCTCACATGCTCAAGGTCACAGTGATCACTAGGTTTGAGGTCAGGAAGGAGATTTGCACCCACCAGCACAGAAAAAAGTTGGCACCTGTGATCCCGTTTTGGCTGGGACAGTCCCTTTTTCAGGCCCTGTTCCAGCCATCCCGACTTCTTTGACAAAACTGATAGTTGGCAAGAACAAATTGGTCAAATGCCCAGTTTTGTCAAAAAAGTTGGGTGGGACCCCTACCGGGGCGCGGAGGAACATGCAGGAGGGAGGGCAAAGTGGCTACACCAGTCCTGCGCTGGAGGAAGGGCTAGGGAGAGCAGCTTGTCCCATGTTCAGGGGGCAGAGTGGGGCCTCCGGGGGCAATACCTAAGGCACTTTGTGAATCTAGCCCTTAGGCCTTCTCCTCACAGCTAATAAAGGCGATATTTGGTTTTGCTTTGTTTAATTTGGGGGTAACTAAGGTGCGGGGGCTATTCTGAGGCAAAAAAATAGTGAGGACAAGGCACATCAGTTTTAGCAGCGAGAGAAGGCCTAAGAAAATGTCTCTAGAATAAGATCAGAGGGCAAAATGCTCAAATGTTTGTGCTGAAGTAGAGAAGTGCAAATTTTGTTTTGAAAACTCAATCAAATATGTGTCCAGAGGGATGCGGGGGAGATGTCTGTATAAGGAACAATGGCAGAGTTTCTGCTTAATTGCTTGTATTTAGAATGTATTCATGAGGGTTCCAGATACAATGCTTTTCACTAGTTTCAGTATTTTGTGTACATTAAATGTTTGTTTACTATAGGCCAGTGATACACAGACCTCAGTGGTTCAGGAGTCAAATTAGCGATTAACATGACCCAAGAGAGCTACAGTAGTGTGAATTCATTGTTTCATTTAATATATATATTATTCTCACAGCAAAATGACTGACCCAGCTTTCTTATTTTATCAAGCACAGTTGGTTAATAATATAGTAAACTCATCCTGATTGGTTAATAACTTAGATTTGGTTAATAATTAAATCACACGGTGTTTTAATATCCTGTGCTGCAAAGAGCGGCAGGAGACACATTAAAGAGCTACTTGCAGCTCGCGAGCCTCAGGCCGAGTGTCACTGCTGTAGGCCACACAGTTTCTAATCTATAATAGAAAGAGACTAATAAAGGAAAGCACGATAGCTTCATTCAGGGTTTTACATACCATGACCCTACAGTTTAACTCTATAAAATGCTTTTCCAAATGACAAAGATACCTTAGTTTATTTGTGTCCAAATTTAAAATAGAGATTTCACAATGATAGCAAATTGTGGTGGGAGTGCCCCCAACCATCACAACTTGCTACCCCAAGGTCAGAAGATGGGGAACGGTAGAGGAAGCAAATTGTGGCAGGTGTATGCCAATCTGACACGATTTGCTACCCCTGGACCAGAGGACGGGGAAAGGCAGATGCAGCGACTTGTGACAAGCCAGCAGAACAGAGTACCTAGGTGTCAGTAGCTGCTACCAGCAGCAAATTGTGAGGGTAGCTGTTTGGGATATTACACAGTGACATTTTGAGACCTATTTGTTAACCAATTTTTAATCCATTTATTGTGTCCCAGGTAAAGTTTATATTGTTCTAGCTGGCCTGGAAGATCTCCCAAGTACCTTGAACCTGAACTCTTGGGCTTGGGGAGTTTACAAATTAAGCCACTTCGCCATGGAAGCGCCATAATTTGCTGTGACAGTGATAAAAAGCTCCACAGATGAAACTAGCCTGTGGAGCTGGAACTTCCAGTGGAGAACGGTGCGGCTTATAAGCGCTGCAGGAGCAAACACAGTTCAATACAGAAGCTATTTCTGCCTCCAGAGCAAGTTCTATATACATCTTGCTGCAACGTTAACACAGGGACTTGGTATCATATGCTCCCAGCCTGGAAACGCTCATGCATGTGCTTAACTTTGTCCCTTTGGGATTAGTCACAGCAGTAAAGCTATGCACATGCATAAATGTTGGCTGGATTGGGGCCATACTTCCTGGAAAAAGAAAGGAAGGCTGATCCAGTGGTTAGCTTATGCACCCAGGCCTCACGGGACCTCACTTCAAGTCTCTGCTCTGCCCCAGAATTCCTGTGTGACCTTGGGCAAGTTGCTTAGCCTCCTTGTGTCTCAGTTCCCCAGCTGTACAATGGGGATAACAGTCCTGACAGTTGGACATTAGTAAAGACTTCCTAACCATCAGGGTAGTTAACCACTGGAATAAATTGCCTAGGGAGGTTGTGGAATCTCCATCACTCATGGTTTTTAAGAGCAGGTTAGACAAACTCTTGTCAGAATGGTCTAGATAATCCTTAGTTCTGCCATGAGTGCAGGGGACTGGACTAGGTGACCTCTCGAGGTCCCTTCCAGTCCTTTGATTCTATGATTATAAGGAAAAATTCCAAGGCAAAGCATGTTAGATCGCGTGACACTTTTCTTAGGAGATGATGGAATGGTGCACTCCACTGTCTATGCCAGATTCCTGACATTTTGCCCCTAAAATCACAATGCACCCTTTCCTGGTCCCACAGGACATCATATGCTTCATTAAAACATTCCTGGGTGTAGAGCAGCTGCTGTATTCTCCCCCAGCGGTGGCTGTACAGTGTGCACTGTAGAGTGCCTTTAAGATTCTTCAGAATGAAAGGTGCTTCAAAAATACAAATCAATCCATTGTCAGATCTCCAACATCATTTTACCAATTGGTTTCTATAGCCTAATTTTGCTCCTTTTTTTATGTAAAAAGCTTAGAAGGCTTTTTAAAAAAAAATCTGCGTTTTCACCATTAGAAATTCAAATCTTGTCTTTCCTAAAAGTCTCTGTGGACATCTTGGGATTATGGCCGGTACCTTGGAAGTGATGTGAAGCTTGATTCCTTCAGAGGAAAATGGATTTTTACTTAGCCTGTCAAAATTCTCTGGCTAACCCCTACTTAATTCCAAAGCCATATACACGGTTGGGAGAAATGATTTGTTTAAGATTCTTTACACCCCACCTCTTGGAATAACAGATGAAAGAGCTTCTAACCTATTTCTCTTGGTCCTCCCAGGAGACCTCGATCCCACAAAGAGATGGCAAGGCTGAGATTCCTAAAGTAAGAAAAGCCAGCAGGAAAAACAAATCCTTCAGTCTTTCTTTATGCATCACAAAGCAACAAGTTACATCTCCTTTTTCATCTGTACAGGTCACTGTTAGTACCCCTTGTGCAAAGGAAATTGGCATACGGCTATTGTGAAATTCATCCTGCTACATGTAACTTATAAACAGCTGATTTCAGACAGGCTGGGAATCCTCAGTGTAAATGTACATCTAGGAACAAAGAATGTCGGCCATACTTACAGGATGGTGGAGTCTGTCCTGGGAAGCCTCTGAAAAAGATTTGGGGGTTGTGGTGGATAATCAACTGAACATGAGCCCCCAGTGTGGTGCTGTGGCCAAAAGGGCCTGAGATGCATAAACAGGGGAATCTCGAGTAGGAGCAGAGAAGTTATTTGTAGGGTGACGAGATGTCCTGATTTTATAGGGACAGTCCTGATTTTTGGGTCTTTTTCTTATACAGGCTCCTATTACCCTCCACCCCATCCTGATTTTTCACATTTGCTGGCTGGTCATCCTAGTTATTTGGCACTGGTGTGACCCCTGCTGGAATCCTGTGTCCAGCTCTGGTCCCCACAATTCAAGAAGGGTGTTAATAAATTGGAGGATGAGAGAAGAACCACAAGAATATGCCTTAGAGTGATGGACTCTAAGTGCTCAATCTATTTAGCTTAACAAAGAGACAGTTCAGGGGCGACTTGATCACAGTCTATAAGTACCTACATGTCCCGTCTAGTAGAGGACGCAGGTGGAAGAGCATGAATGTTCAAATGAACATGCATGTCGTAACACAGGCCCAGCTCCTCAAAGGTATTTTGGTTCCTAGATCTGGGCCACAGTTCTCACAGTGGTCTGAAAAATGTGGGCAGCCCAGCAATGAATGCAATAGCACAGCTGCTAGTCCTCTGCCCCCATCAGTTCTGCCCCCTCCCAAGCCCCACCTCTGCTCTTCCTACAGATCCTGCGGTTCTTCACCCCCGATTCCCCAGCTGGACGGGGTGGGGGGGCTGCAGCATGTTCCCCCTCCCTGTTCCCAGGCCAGGTGTTGCAGGGAAGGAGGGGGTGTCTAGCGGAGAAGTCGTCCCGTTGCTACAGGAGGGGAGGGGAGAGCAGAGCAGCCCTGAGCTGTTGTGGTCTTTCTGTTCCAGTCCCCCTCCCATAAGAAGGATGTCAGCTTCTGGGTGGGTGGGGTGGTAGCTATGCCTGCTTCCCACACCAGCTCTGATTGGCTGCTTTGTATCCTGTGAGCATTTGGGATACAAGCCCGTCTTTCACTCACATGGACATGTTACTCCATCCCCCAGGCGCCGCCAGGAAGAGCACTCCAGAGAGGAGCAAGGACAGATGACAACCCACGGTTCCTTCCCCATGGGGCTTGGCCACCATTCCCCGGTGTCCGTCCCTCCCTGCTTAGGGGCTGCAGGGGAATTTCACAGCAGGGCTGTATCCCCACTCACCTCCTCATCACCTTCCCTCTCTCCCGAGCTTTTCTTTATCACAAAGCTGCTCCCGCCCCCCCGCCCCCCTCGCTCCGGAATTGGAGCAGCTGGAGCCATCACTGTGCCCTCTCCCCCTGCCTGGAGCTGCTCCTCTCCCCGTCTGCTCCCCTCAACACTGCCCTGCTGTCTCCCTCTGCTCTCTGGAGCCCAAACATTCTCCCCTGCTCTTGATAATGCTCTAGCTCTATGGGTCTCAGTGTCAGGACTCCTGGGCTCTGCCGCTGACTGGCTGGGTGACCTGGGGTAAATCCCACCGCCTCTCTGAACCCCACTTCATAATAACCAGAGTTAAAGACACGACTCCCATCAGGGCCTTGCCAAACAAATTTCATTGGACCAAATCACAGCCAGCTCTCTTCTTCACTTCCCAGCCCCTCAGGGACTGATGGGCTGTGGCCACAGACAGAGCAGGAGGATACTGAGATGCCACCAAGACCTCAGGCCCCTGCAGTGGCAGAGAATTGTTTGGGTGAGACAGGTCCAGATGATCCTAGCAGGGATCCCTGCTCCATGCTGGAGAGGAAGCCGAATCCCAACTTCTTCCCCCCTCAAGGTCCCTGCCAGTCTGACCTGGGGCAAAATTCCTTCCTGACTCCAAACCTGGCAACCAGTGTGACCCTGAGCCTGGGAGCAAGAATCACCAACTGGGCATCTAGGAACAAAGCACTTACTGTAACACCTCAGGGCCCTGGTCCATATCGTCCTGTGTCCTTCCTCCAGCTGTGGCCAATCCCTAATGCTTCAGCAGAAGGCGAAAGAAAACCAAAATGCACCTGGCCAATTGTGCATCGGGGGGAAAGTATTCCTCCCTGACCCCTGCAGGTGACAAATTGAAGCCCTGAAGTATGAGCCTTGATTGTAGAAACTGTCTAAATGCAAAGCCGTGAGTGTTCACAGCATGGTGAAGGCCATGCAGTGCTTCCTCTGCTCTCCAGGCCTGGGGAGGGATGGATGTGACAGGGAGAGCAAAAAGTCTAGTATTTTATCCTGGTGCTGGAGCCAGAGATACAGGCCAAGGGTGGGGTTATTATAAATGATGTGAACAGTGCCTTGAATGTGCTCTGCGCTTACACGACACAAATCTCACAAGGCCTTGCCCAAAGAGCTCGCAGCCTGACTGAGGCAAGAGAGACAAGCAGGACAAATCCACCCCCTCTTTCTCTGCGTTGGGTGAGAGCAGAACACCCTCCCTGCAAGGGTCCTGTGGGGCTGCCGGGCTTGGCTGCCAGGCTTCCATCTCTTTCTTTGCCCTCTCTGGCAGCGTGTGAAAGCAGGATGCGTGTGCACTAGGAGACCTGTGGGAAGAGATTTCCTTCTGAGAGCAGAATGCTAATCCCCACTAGGATGTTGCTCTGCCACCCAAGTCTGTCCCCTAGCAACAGGAGAAACAGCAGTGGACATTGGGACAATCCCCAACATCAGGCCCCCCATGGCATCACCATGGCAGCACCCACCCCTCCAATTGCTTCTGCCTGCAGGCATTGCTGCATTTCAGCTGCTCTCTCTCCCCAAGCTATGCTATGGATCTGTTCGCCCCTGAGCCCTGTTAGGAGCCAGTCCATCTCCTCTCCTCTACAATGAGTCTGTTCTGATTCCATTACAGAGCCACTGACCTTGGGGCCTGAACCCCCCACTTGGGCCGGGATTTGACACTTGGCAGAAAAGCTTTGAGACAGGATATTCCACTTACTTCAAAGGAAAAGTGGCTCTGGAGTAGCAGGTTCAATGGAACAAGGTCTCCCCTGCCCTGAGCACATTCTAGGGTCACTTGCCACATCTCTCCTTTATCTTTATCCCCAACCTCCTCACTGCAGACCTGGGCTCCAAAGCCACACATCTATCAGAGATTTCAAACCCAAACTGGGATCTGGGTCCCAGTTGACTCCATCTTCACTATGAGGTGAACCACAGCCCAGGACCCCGGCAATTTGGGCTGTTAGAGATGGAGCCCAGATCTGAATTTGGTACCTTGGCCCATCTCTTATAGTGACCCATAGCACAGGGTGGGACTAAGGGGACCTTATGGCCCCTTCTTTCACACATGTGTGTGCACACAGTACACGCACACACACACACGCACACAGGGAGCCAGGGAGAGCTGGAGAATGGACAGTCACCTCCATTTACCCCTGTCACGCTGTGTGGAGCAGCTCACAACTGTGAGTGTTGACCTCCAGACAGTCTGTCAAAAACAGGACAGACACGCCAAGCTGGTGGTGTCTTCTATAATTAGATTTCACCAAACCAGTAACAACTGTGAACTCCTGGATCACTATACAAGCCTTACCATGGAGTCACACACAGTCACCCTTAGACTCTCCAGTCTATCTCAGACAAACTGGCCTTAGGGATAAATGGTCACTTACACCAAAAATCACACCATGTTCAGGTTGCTTTCAGTCCCAAGGCACCAGTCATTTATCCCAGATCAGTTAGTACCCTCGATCTTCTATCGAAGACAAGGCCTCTAGCCAGTCCTGTAATAAACTATCTGAAAGTTTATTAACTAGGAAAAAGAAATAAGAGAGTTATTTACAGGCTAAAGCAAACAAACATATGCACAAATGAGTTGCAATCTACTCTAAGGTGCCACAAGTACTCCTCGTTCTTTTTGCTGATACAGACTAACATGGCTACCACTCTGAAACCTGAGAGTTGTAGTGATCTGTCAATTCAAAATGTCTTTGAGAGCAGACCCAAAAGGCAGCCCCGGGGGATCTCTGGCTTCAATTTGGTGTCTCCAGCCCTGTCAGAGTTCAAATAATGAATTAGGAATTTTTTAAGAACACTTTGCTAGATGCCCCCGAAGCCACAATAATGACAGAAGGCCATATAGGTTAAAAAATAAAAGAAGACCTGGTTTAGAGGGGAAGTAAAGGCAACTATATATATATATATATATATACACACCTCTACCCCGATATAACGCTGTCCTCGGGAGCCAAAAAAATCTTACCGTGTTATAGGTGAAACCGCGTTATATCAAATTTGCTTTGATCCACCGAAGTGCGCAGCCCCGCCCCCCCGGAATGCTGCTTTACCGCATTATATCCGAATTCGTATTATATCGGGTCACGTTATATCAGGGTAGAGGTGTATACATAAAATAAATGGAAGAAATGGGGAAGTTGATCGTAATGAATATAAATTAGAAGCTAGGAATTGTAGAAAATTGATAAGGGAAGCAAAGGGACACATGGAGAAATCCATGTCCAGAAGTGTTAAGGATAATAAGGAGTTTTTTTAAAGTCTATTAGGAACAAAAAGAATCCTAACAATGATATTGGTATATTACTAGGTGAAAATGGTAGAATTATCAATAATAATAGAGAAAAGGTAGAAGTGTTCAATAAATATTTCTGTTCTGTATTTGGGAAAAACATAAATGATGTATTCATATCATATGATAACACTCTTTCCATTCTACTAGTATCTCAGGAGGATGTTAAACAGTAGGGACTCATGTTTAAATCAGCAGGTCTGGATAACTTGCAAACAAGAGTTTTAAAAAAGCCTGCTGAAGACCTTGCTTTAATGTTCATTTTCAATAAGTCATGGAACATGGAGAAAGTTCCAGAAGAGTCAAAGAAAGCTAACGCTGTGCCAATATTTAAAAGGAGTAAACAGGATGACCCAGGTAATTACAGACTTGTCAGTCTGAGATAAGTCTTGTCGAGGCAAGATAACAGATCAGCTGACACTGGAATTAAAGAACAGCAATATAATTAATGCCAATCAACATGGGTTTATGGAAAACAGATCCTGTCAAATTAACTTGATAGCTTTTTTTGTTGAGACTATATGTTTGCTTGATAACAGCAGTAGTGTTGATGTAATATACTTAGACTTCTGTAAGGCATTTGACTTAGTACTGCATGACATTCAAACTAGATATAAAATTAACACGATGATACACATTAAATGGACTAAAGCTGGCTAACTGATAGTTACATTTTGAGACTATATATTGTGACTCATCATCAAACAGGTGTTTCCAGCAGTGCACCACAGGGATCTGTTTTTGGCCCCACATTATTTAACATTTTTATCAGTGACTTGGAAGAAAACATAAAGTCACTGACAAAGTTTGCAGATGATCCAATGAATGGGGGATATTTATAGCAAAACTACATTCAAAAAGCGACATAAAAAGAATCAGTTGCAAATTCGAGCACTAAACAGGCAATGGTTAATTAAGGTTACCCCTGCAACCTCAATTTGGCCCTTGTGCTCACGCATTATGATACGGTCTTTAATGCCATGATCACTCACTATTACTCACAGGACCCTGGCCCCAATACTGGCATTTCCACACTTTTGAGTACATGACTTTGCAACCTGAAAAAAAAAAAAAAATACCATCAAGTGGAGCCAAAATAACACTCCCCATGGGACAACAGCAGAGTTGACGCATTTCAATATACAGCGTGGACTTCTGCCACTTGAGCTAACAGAGGAATGGGTAGCAGTGGTGGACTATTATCCTCTCTCTGCACCAGCCTCTAAAGAGGGATGAGACATACGCTTTGCCAGTGGGTTCACAGCTATTTGCCTGACAGCAGAGGAATGCTGAGACTCAGGGCTTGTCTATGTAAGGGGTTTAGTGAATTAGTGTGGATTGAAAATGCCTGAGTACACATGACGCAAATCTTTAAAGTGGCTAACTTGGGAATCCTGGGCTCTGTGCCAGCTTGGAGAAGGGCATCTGTTCTGACTCTGCTGCCCCCTCCCCTACCCCAGCCTGACCCCTTCTGCCCCTGCCCCTAACATCTCCCTCCTCCTCACCCTCTCCCCTCTGTGCCTATGCCACTAGCTCTTATCCCTTCCCCCACTACTCTCCCCTACTTCTCAGCCCCCCAAACAGCCAGCCCCACTGTGCTCTCTTCCCCCCTCTCTCACCCCTATGGTTAGGCTGTTTCCTCCATCTCTGGGAGAGTATTGAGTGCACAGGAGAGACAGTCTGGTGCCCAGCACCACAGCATCCCCCAGCAGCCAGGAGGAGCCATTATAGGAAAAGCTCTGCTCAGCCCTGTAGCCTGTTTCGGGTTATTTCTGGGCCCGTTTCGCTGTGATGCCCTGCCCTGCTCTCTGCACATTTGCAGAGTAAAGTATTGCAGCTAACTCCATATCTTCACCCCACTGCTTCTCTCCCTCGCTTTGAGCCAAACAAAGTCAATGCTGCAGTGCTGGTGGCTTTCGGGAACTGCGCAAGGTAAGCGCCGCCCGGCTGGAGCCCGCACCCCCTCCCTTCCCAGAGCCCGCAACCCAAACCTCCTCCCACAACACAACACCTGTCCCAGCCCAGAGCCCGCACCCCAAACCTCCTCCCACACCACAACACCTGCCCCAGCCCAGAGCCCACACCCCGCACCCTAACTTCCTCCCAGACCCCGCACTCCTCACCCCCCTCACACCCAAACTCCCGCCCAGAACCCACACTCCACACCTCCTACCACACCCAAACTCCCTCACAGAGCCCACACCCTGTACCCCTCCCGCACCCAAACTCCCTTCCAGAGCCTGCACCCATACCCCCTCCCACATCCAAATTCCCTCCCAGAGCCTGCACCCCTCCCGCACCCAAACTCCCTCCCAGAGCCCGCACCCCTCACCCCCTGCCGCACCCAAACTCCCTCCCAAAACTTACACCCCGCACATCCTCCTTCACCCAAACTCCCTCCCAGAACCCTCACTCCTCATCCCCTCCCGCACCCCAAACCCCTGCTGCCCCAGCCCTGAGCCCGCACCCCACCACCAAACTCCCACCCAGAGCCCGCATCCCCTCCTGCACCCAAACTCCCTCCCAGAACCCACACCCTGCACCCCACAGGGCCCCCCCTGCACCCAAACTCTCTCCCAGAGTTCGCACCCCCCCACCCAAACTCCCTCCTAGATCCCAAACCCTGCACCCCCTCCCACACCAAAACTCCCTCCCAGAGCCCGCTTTCCCTCCTGCACCGCAACCCCCACCCCAAGCTGGTGAAAGTGAGTGAGTACAGACCAGAGTGAATGATGGAGGGAGGGGGAATGGAGTGAGAGGGGGGCGGGAAGGCATGGAGTGGCGGCGGGGCCTGGAGCTGACCAGGAGGGTTTGGGAGTCCCTGAAAATTTTTAAATCAAAATGGGGGTCCTTGGGTTGCTAAATTTTGAGAACCGGTGTCTAGATAATACTTAGTCCTGTCATGAGCGCAGGGGACTGGGTTAGACCTCTCAAGGTCCCTTCCAGTCCTACGATTCTATGAACTGAACCCACCTGATGACGTTTTCTAGGGACAACTCTCGCCCCAGCTAGGCTCCTGCTGCTACTTCCCCACCACTCTCCTCTCTGTGCCCAGAGTGCCCTCAAAGTGCGGCTGTGTGCAGCAGAGGCTGCTCCCCAACCTGTAGCATTTACCACAGGGCCCTAATGGGTTTGACCAACATCAAAGCCTTGAGACCCCTTTTGCTGGTGGCATCCAGCATTCCCTGCATTAGAGGCATGGTGACACCCAGTCTCCCTTCCCCAGCCCCTCCCCACGGGAGACAGCAACAAAATGGGTCAAAACCCCTCCCTGGGCAGCTGAATTGATCTCAGCCCAGGGATTCAGATTCCTCTCCTCATGGGCACATTGTGCTGGAGATCACCCCTGAACCCATCCGCCGCCCACACATTTGCCCTTCCCCCCAATCCTATCCATGTGACCCCAGGGACTTCTTAGTGCCAACTGGCAGAGGGGACGACGTGGGTGCACAGGGGTAACATGGATCCCCTGGTTCACGAATAAGAATAATAATTCACCAAAAGTGACATGAAAGGTCTCTACTGAAAGCTAGTAGCTCACTAGTCATCACAATTACTGTGAAATGTATGTACGGATAATAGTTAAGAAGTTAAGAATTGATGCTGAAAAATATGTGATCTGAATTGGGGGCTGATCACCAGAAGGTGATTGTGACGGAGCGCCTGCCCCGCACTGACCCTGAGAGGGTTAAAACCCGCCTAGGGAGGCTGAGGGGCAGGCAGCCAAAGGAGGGGCTGCAGGGGAAACAGCCAATTAGGGCACCAGCTGAAGCAGCGGCCCAGCATGAGTGAGTCTGCTGCAGGGAGCCCTAGGGAGAAGACTGGCTTCCTAGGGGGCTACAGAGAGACCAGCACCGGAGGAAGGGCAGGTGCTAACAGGGACCAGGGGAGCTAGGGAGAGCTCCTGGTGGGCTGCCAGGACTTACAGGCTTGAGGCCCTGGGAAGAGGGCAAAGGAGCTGGAGCCAGAACCAGAGGCAGGATCAGAAGGAACTGAGGCTTTGGGGAAGTGGCCCAGGGAATAGAGACAGTGAGCTGGAAGGAAGAGGCAGCAGGAAGCTGCTGTTTTCAGGGTCCCGGGACCCAGAGTAGTAGGCGGGCCTGTCTCCTCCTGACCAGCAGGAGGCACCAATGTGGTGTATGATGCCGTGACAGTGATAAACAGGTTCCTTTCAAGCAGGAGGTGAGAGACGCTTCTCTCGCTGTCTGAACTGGTGTGTGCTTATGAAAGGAGGGTCCCAGCTGTTAAGTGTTGGGAGAAAGACTTTTGGGTGAGCTAAGCTTTGCTAGACTGGGAAGTGTCTTGTTAGTTAAGTTTAGGCTCTATGCCTCAGGGGGTCAAAACTGAATATCAAATTCAGACCAAACTGCTGAGAAATAGGGCAGATACACCCCAAAACAGGTGGTTATTCTTCCATAAGATATACCGAATCAGCAACAAAAGTAAACTTCTGTCTCACCACACTGGCTAACAAGAAGTCAGAACTGCAGCCTCCTTAGATATTCCAGTCCTGGATTCAATACTCAGACACTAGACTTAATGATGAGTGATTATTTAAAACCAATTTAATCAAACAAAGGGTTCTTCTGATCCCAAAGGACCAGCCACATACCCAGGTCAAAATATAACTCAGATCACACAGGGTGTCAATCCTTTAATATCTAAAGGTTTATTTATAAAAAGAAAGAAGTGAGTTAAAATTGGTTAAAGGAATCAAATACATATAATAATTGCAAAGTTCTTGGTTCAGGCTTGAAGCAGGGATGAACTAAACTGCTGGCTTGTTAAATCTCTGGTTGCTTCCAAATGATTTGGAAGGTCCTCAGTCCTTTGGTTAGAATACTCCCATAGTCCAGAGATTACAGCAGGAATGAGTCAAAATGGAGATGTTTCTTGGGCCTGTTATAGCTTCTGCCATGTGGAGGGAAACACATTGTTCTAAGCAAAGCCCTCAGCACAGTTTGTGGAAAAGTACAGGCACAAGATGGAGTTTAGTATCACATGACCTAGTCACATGCCCACACATGCTTCAATGAGTCATAACAGAGGCCATTACCCACATTCTAGCTAGAAAGTCCACAGGAAAGTCCATCAGGTAGGGATAAGCCTTTTCTATGGACCAGTGTGAGTTAGGTGTTCTTTGATGGGCCATTCAACTTGAATAATCCCCTCACAATGTGCTGGCCAGACTAAAGTAAGCTGTCTTGTGGGTGTGAGTGAGGAGTGAGGGGCTGGGGAGGGGAAATCAGGGCACAGCAGAGTGAGGGAGGTTGGTCTCTGGAGTGAGGGGCTGGGGAAATCAGGGCGGGAGATAGACAGGTTTACCACCACCTCCAGACCCCCTCCCCCCTCTCCCCGGACAGCGCTGGTACCTACTTTGCAGACCGGTCCAGAAGCCAATCAGTTCTGTCTGTCACGTGGGGTGGGGGGGGCGGGAAGAGCAGCAGCATAAATTGCCACGTTGTGGAAGAGTCTACTTTGTCTAGTAGTTAGAGCAGGGGCTGGAATTCAGGACACTTAGGATCTATTCCCAGCTCTGGGAGTTAAATGGGGTCTAGGGATTAGAGTCAGGACTCAGGAGGGTTGAAAGTCAGGATGCTGGGTTCTATCCCTGGCTCTTGAAGGGGAGGATGGTTTAGCGGTTAGAGTAGGAGTGACCAGGACTCCTGTTTCCAGCCATGTGAAATACTGTGGTGTCAGGGCCGGCTCTAGGATTTTTGCCACCCCAAGCAAAAACAATTTTGGCCGCCCCCCCTGTTTTTTTCTTACCCCACCCCCGGTCCTGCCTCAACTCCTCCCCTTCCCCAAATCCCCAGCCCTGCCTCCTTCCCCCAGGTTCTCAAGCCTAGGAGGGAGGGAGGGGAGAAGCAGCGCGTGCGCCGCGGCCACTCGGGATCTCCCCCTCCTTCCCAGGCTCTCAAACCTGGGAGGGAGGGGGAGCAGTGGCACGCGAATCAGCTGTTTCGCGCCCCGTGGCGCACGAGCAGCAGCAGCGGAGGTGAGCTAGGACGGCTGGGGCACATTTTTAGGGGCGGCATGGCCGGCACCAGAATGCCGCCCCTAAAAATGTGCCGCCCTAAGCACCAGCTTGTTTTGCTGGTGCCTAGAGCCGGCCCTGTGTGGTGTAATAAGAGCAGGGGACTGGGAGTCAGGATGCCTGGCTACTAATTCAGTCTCTTCCACTGATTCACTGCTGTGACCTGGGTAAGTCTTTGTGCTTCAGTTACCCCATCTGTAAAGTTGGGGTGATAATACCTTGCTCTCAAGAGTGGAAGGGGTGAGGTCTGTGAGGTTTAATGCATTGAAGTTTGTAAAGAGCTGGCAGACCTTGCATGGAAGGGGCCAGAGGGCAGTGGGATGGCTCTGTGGTTAAGATGAGCTGGCTGTGTTGTGTTCCTCTTGGCCACAATTTAACAAGTCCACTTCTTTTCACAGATCCAGCCAACCTCATTCATCACACATGTAGCGTCGTTCCACTTCCCGTCTTTGACCATCATCACGCAGTCCTCGCCACTGCCAAAGTTGTTGGGCTCCCCTTGATTCCAGTTGCTGGGGATCAAAGAAAGTAGCAAACTCAACCAGGCATTCGAGGGAAGCCCTGGTGAAATACACTCCCTGAAATGCCACTTAAGCCCTCAGAGAGGGTGATCCTGCCTCAACCTCTGAAAGGTGGTTTGAGGCTGACTGGTGCAGAGCACTGGATAAGAGCCAAGTGTAATGATATAGGGCCTGACTGACCTCTGTTACTCCAGTTTTAAACTGGTCTAGCTATTAAATTCAATGGAATTTACACTGGTGTAACCCTGGGGTTATACAGTGGTGGATCAGGGCCGTACTGTTACAGTGAGAGTTACCCACAGTCTTACAAGTGCTTTTCCTGAGTGTGTGAGAACTGATCAAGCTTGGAGGACACCCTATGTGGTTAGTGATGTGATGCACATTCTCTTTGGTCAGTTCTCGCTTCCAGCCTGACTCTCTATGTCGAGTTAATTCTCGGGGTAGAGTCACTTCCTGGGAACACTGGGTATTTGGGCTGAGATTTCTGCTAGAGGGGACTGACCTGGGTGCTGTTGGTGACACCTCTGTCCCAGGACTAGTGTAAATAAACAAGTTACACTAAGAAGGAGCCAGATTCCACTGATTTCTTCTCAAAGGGGAAACTTCCCCGTAAGACCCTGAAAACTGCTACTGCTCGGCTGAAGGTGACAATTTAAAGCTGAGCATCATCCACCACTTTATTCTCTACCCCACTAGCTCTGGTTCCCTGTGGGGAAACCCTGGACAGTTTAAAGAGCAGAACAGATGGAAGATGAATCAAGAAAGGGCAGCTCCACCCACTCAGCCAATGACTCAATGTGTTTGAAATGTACTGATTGGCCAGTTGCACCGGAGCCACCCCCCCCCCCCCCCCCAAGTACCAGTGAGCGGGATTGGGCTGACCTGTATGACATGGAACTGTCGTCGACCCATATAAATGTCCCTTCATTGCTAACGTCGTGCAGGCCAATCCAGTACTGCTTGCCGTTAGCGTTCTTTGTCAAAAACTCCTGAAAAAAGAAAATAATTGATTGTAATAAAATATTGCCCAAATCTAAGGCACCACCCCAACCCCACTTCCCACAGCCCGTACTCCTCTCTGGCTCTCTGTTGTTCTCCTTTTGCCGAGATGTGGCCCACTGGGTTATTAGAATTATAGTAACACGTAGGCAGCAACTGAGATCAAGGCCCCATTGTGCTACATAGACACCTAGTGAAAGACACTCGCTGCCCCAAAGATCTTACAATCCAAACGGACAAAACCAAGGGTGGGAGGGGAAACTAAGGCACGGTGATTTGCCCCAGGTCACACAGAAGGTCAGTGGCAGAGCAGCGAGTAGGACCCAGCTATCCTGGCTCCCTGGCTTGTTCCTGCACCACTAGACCAGGCTGGCTCCCCTCCCAAAGACCCTGCTGAGGGAGATGTGGCTCTGGATGGATGTGGAAGCACTTTGTAGACATGGAAGCTAGTCAGGAAACATCAGGGGTTTCCCAAGTGACTGTGATCTCATGGATCCCAGTCCTCCACCAGATGCTGTGTCTCCAAACCCTTTCCCCATCACTCCTTATAATCAGGGGTCTCTCTCCAACTCCCGCAAAGTTTCCCTTCCCACGGAGCTTCCCTGGAGCTGTCAGGCTGACTTGCCTGAGGGTCCCCAGCAGCCTGACTAGCGCTTGGGATGAATTGTGCATTAACTCTTGGGAGTTGGGGGAGTGCCCCAAGTCTGTATTCTGGTAAGTGGTTTGCTCCTCGATCCTGTGCCAATAGATGGTGCTCAAGTATATGTAGCATAGTCCCTGGGTTTTGTAGGACCAATACAATTTCTTGTGCACTGCAAATGGCTACATAATCCACCCCCTGTTATCCATTCCCAGCTTCTGGCAGTCAGAGGTTTAGCGACATCTGGAGCATGGGGCTGGGTCCCTGACCATTTTGGCTAATAGCCATTGATGGAACTATTCTCCGTGAACTTATCTAGTTCTTTTTTTACTCCAGTTATACTTTTGGCCTTCACAACATCCCCTGGCAATGAGTTCTGCAGACTGACTGTGTGCTATGTGAAGAAATACCTCCTTAGGCTTGATTTAAACCTGCTGCCTGTTAATTTCATCGGGTGACCCCTGGGTCTTGTGTTATGTGAAGGGTAAATAACACTGTCTCCACACCAGTCATGATTTTATAGCCTCTATCCTATCCTCCCTTAGCTGTCTCTTTTCCAAGCTGAACAGTCCCAGTCTTTTTAATCTCTCCTCATCTGGAAGCTGTTCCAGATGAGATCATTTTTGTTGCCCTTCTTGTGCACATCTTTACACCAGTGCAGAATGTGTTTCCTAGGCACTGAGCAGAAAAATGTCAGCTCCTATCCTGTCCCCAGCATCTCTCTCATCCCAAGAGCCTCCCATTTGCTGGGAGACCATCTCCACGCCCTTTCTGGGCTGTGTGGCTGGACTCAGTGAGCCTGACTTACCTGCTTTTGATTGCTATCAATAATAATCAGCATGGCACCTTGGTCTTTGCAGGCCTGCTTGGCATAGGACCAGTGTTTTTGCTCTGTGGAGAAGTAGTAGCAGTTCCCTGCATTCAGCAGCCAGCCGGCTGGACAAATGCTGCAGGCAGAGTCTGCAATGCAAAACAGCAGAGGTCACTCTCGGTGCTGGACTGCAAAGGACAATAATAGCATCTGCCTAGTGCCCTTTAGCCAGTGACCTCAATGCACTTAGCCAAGGTGGGGAGGCGTCACCCTCAATTTGCAGAGGGGGAAACTGAGGCAGAGAGAGGTGCAGTAACTTGCTCAAGATCATTCCCAAGCTGGGAAGAGAACTCAGAAGTCCTGATTTCCGGCCTCACCTGCTCTAACCCCTAGCCCAGTGGTTTTCAATCTTTTTTCGTTTACGGCCCCTTAAAACATTTCTAATGGCAGTGCAGACCCCTTTGGAAATCTTCAACATAGTCTGCGGACCCCCAGGGGTCCGCGTACCACAGGTTGAAAACCACTGCACTAGACAACATTGGCCTCATAGGAGCTGAGAATAGAAGCCAGCCCTCTGCTCTAACCACTAGACTTCATATACCTCCCAGAGATGGGACTAGAATCCAGGTGTCCCACATTCCAGTCCCCTGCTCTAACTATTAGACAAAACCGACTCCTTGACAACCTAGCAGTTTATTCGGGGGAAATCCCAGCGAGCCCCCTGAACTATATTAATCCATTATTACTGCTTGTGGGGAAAAGGAGCAGGAATCCTAAGTGCACAAGGTGCCATGGCCCAGGCCCCCATTTGCTGGGTGCTGTACGTTATTTATTACTTGCATTCTGGCAGTGCTTAGACACCCCAGTCATAGACAGGCCCTGTTGTGCCAGGCATGGTACAAACACAGAACAGAAAGACAGTCCCTGCCGTGAAGGGCTGGCAATCTAAGCAGGTCGAGGCCGGCGCGTATCTCACCGTTCCCTTTCTGGACAGCATCCAGAATCTTGTAGGCCTCAGCCCTGATGTCATCTCTGTCACTTTTCGCTTTGGCCAGATCCTCCGACACTGCAAATACAACACACCATCACATGTAGGAATAGGGCTGTATCCCTTTAAACAGTCTGTGAGCCTCGAGTGACGCTCACTGTTAGGGTTACCATACTTAAATAAAAAAAGAGGACCCTCCACGGGGTCCTGGCCCCACCCATTTCCCAGCCCCGCCCCAACCCCGCCCCTTCCCCGCCCCAACCCAGCCCTAATTCCGCCCCCTCCTCCCTCCCACTCCCAGCCACGCGGAAAGGGCTGCCCACAGAAAGACAGTCCCTGCCGTGAAGGGCTGGGAGTGGG
>NC_048313.1:25380031-25416902 GCF_013100865.1 Trachemys scripta elegans | reverse complement strand
CCCTAGCCCCGCCCCCGCGGCCGGAGGCTCTGCTCCTCCCCTGACTCTTCGGCTCTGTTTAAGAGCCGAGCTGCCCCAGCGCTACCGGCTTCGGGCAGTCCCCATGCCTCCGGACCCTGCGCCGCCGGAGCCCGGGAGGGGAAGTGCCCAGCCGGCGGCTGGGGTCCGGAGGCAAGGGGGCTGCCTGAAGCCCATAGCGCTCGGGCAGCTCGGCTCTTAAACAGAGCCAAAGAGTCAGGGGAGGAGCAGAGCCGCCGCGGGAGGGGAAGTGCCTGGCCAGCATTTTCCCGGACATGTTCGGCTTTTTGGCAATTCATTAGGGACTGGAGACCTGGCCGGAATCGCCAGCTGAACCTGAACCTTTCACACGGGTCAAAATCATTCCTCTAAAACCAGGTCCCCTCCCCCGAACCTCAGCAGGAGCCCTGCCCTCCCTTTGCACCCAGGCACACTGCCCTGCCCCCCCAATTCCCTACCTCTGGTTCCTCAGTTTATTACACCTGGGCCTTCTTCTGCCCAGCCCTTTAATCCACCTGCCTCCCCTTGACCCCTAATGAGTCACCATCCCCATCTCCCTCCCCCGACCCTCCCCTGCTTCAAAAGCACATATCCCCTCTCCTATTTGTCCCAAGTGAATCTAGGGAGCAAGAAACAGCCAGATCCCCCTCTGTAGCAGCCCAGCCCATGCGAGTTCCAAAAGGCCAGAGGCTCCTGCAGTGACTGGGAACGCACTTGGGGTGAGAATCCCTGGAACTGAAGGTGAACTGGCTTCCCCAATTCGCCCCAGTTAGAGTCACACACAGTGAATCTGGTGCAGGAGGAGCCCTGAGTGCAGAGGCTCTGTGGGCACTGGTTGTGTCCCTGCCGCTCCGGTGGGTCACCCAGAGTAGGGCATGGCCTCGGTTTCCAGCCTCAGTGGCTTGGTCCCTGAGCTGCTTGCTCAGGCTGGCCTGGGGAATAGGGGGGATGGATCCAAAATCGCCATGGGAACCTGGGGCTGGGATTCTCCACCCCCGCCTTCTTTCTGCCGTTCTCCACCCCCTCCTCTGCCTGAGCCCTGCTCCCTCCCCTCCATGGGTACTCACCTTCCGTTTTCAGTGCGGCCTGGTCTGACTGCAGCCTCTTCAGATCCGTGGCCAGCTGCACCTCTGAGAAAGAAACAGAGCTGATCACATTCCTGGGAGGGTGCGTCATGGGGATCCAGGGCTCAGTGGGAACAAGGAGGTGGCCAGGGAATGGGGGATGTTGTTGGGAGGAGGAGGAGTAACATGACTGGGGTGCAGGGGGGTCATAGAGATGATGCTGAGCTTTGGGTCTGTGAGGGCTCCAGTACGTACCAGTGCTGTGCATGGCGGACTGGTTGAAATGAAGCGTCTTCAGTTGCTTCCCTGTCTCGGAGCCTGGAAGAGACAGAGGCCGGTGAGCTGTGACCTGCCCCTCACCTCATCTTGTGGGGCAGGATCGTGTTCCCTAGCAGAGTGGGTCTGTCAGGTACTGGGGTCTCCCGGGGCTGCTTTCTTTCTTGGGAAGAGGCGGCGCTGGTGGATTTGCTTTCATCCCCGGCCATGATAGTCCATGACTCAGGCTCTGAGATGGAGAGCGACTTGCCCCAGGCCAAGTAGTGAAGCAAGATCAGAACTCGGAGCTCCCTGTCTTGTGCTCATCTCCTCAGACCCCACCTCCAGCTGCCAACCCTGCCTGGGGAGAGCTTGTTAGTGAATTTAGTTAGGGCCCATCCAGACTAGGGAAATTTGTACTAGTGTCGCCGTGGACTGGTGCAAATCCCTAGTGCAGACACACAGGGGTGGTGAGTTGTATGGGCCTGTGGTGCCCGGGCTCCAGCAAATTCAGGGCCCGGGGGGCCCGGCTCCACCAATGTTCTGGGTCCGGTCTCTCCCCTGGCCCCACCTGCTGCCCCCATGCGCCTCCCCCGGAGCATCACCTGGCCCTGCCTGCCGCCCCGCGCACCTCTCCCGAGCATCCCTGCCTGCCCTGGGCAGCAGCCGGCTGCCCCCTGCAGCTCCACGTTGAGCTCCCTGGCCAACTGCTGCTGTGTCCGGCTTCAAGGGAGCAGCGCCAGGGGCAGGCTGAGGCGGCTGCTGCGCCTGCAGCAGGAGGAGGGAAGGAGGCGCATCACCACCCTACCCCCGGCAGGTGACTCCGAGTCAACTCCAAGGGGGGTGGGTGCTTATCCTGGCTGGACCTCCTGAGCAGCAGCCTGGGGGGCCTTGGGTGAGTGTCGTGCTGGGGGGGGCAGGGCAGGGAGATTCCCTCTCCTCCGGAGCTTGCTGCTGCTGGCAGGGAGGGGGTTGGGGGGAGTCTTCCTCTCTGGCCCCTACCCCAGCCCTGGGCAGCCTGCCTGCTGCACCCCAAACTCCACATCCCTGGCCCAGCCCCATGCCCCACATCCCCTCCCGCACCCCAACCCTGCAATTCAACCCAGAGCCCACAACCAGCACTCAACCCCCCCCGAGACCGAACGCAGCACCCAAACCCCGTCCTGCACCCAGCACCCCAAGCCCCCTCCCACACCTCCTTCTGCACTCCAACCCCCTATCCCAGCCTGGAGCCCGCACCCAGCACCCCAAACCCTCTCCCACACCCCGTCCTGCATCCCAATCCTCTATCCCAGCCCAGAGCCTGCACCCAGCACCCAAACTCTCTCCCAGAGCCCGCACCTCTCTGTGATGCTCTGTACCTCAGGAGAAACATCCAGGATCCCTATGTTCATCCTTGTAAAATGATTGTGTGGTATCCAATGCAAAGTCTGTCATGTCAGGTGTCTTCAGAAGGCTCATGATGCACTGAGCATGGTTGTTACAGTGACGTTATAGGTTATAATTTCATGTATGTAGTTATGAGGTTGAAAATGTATCCTCATGGCTTAAAGCAAGCCCAAAAAAACCTCTCCATAGCAGAGGGGCAGTTCACACCTCATCAGGGCAGGTACAGGACAAACCCAGCCCAGCCTCATAGGAACAAAAGACGCTGGCCTAGGCAGCATCAAAAGAATCTGTTAGACTCTCGAGGGAGTCACCCCCCTTCCTTTGGTCAGTTTGGCACTGCAATGCGGTAGTGATCACCTGACTCTGAAGGGGGGCGGCAAAGCCAAGAAGGAAAAAAGGACATGATAAAAGGGAGAGACATTTTCCATGCTCTCTCTCTCATCCACCTCCATCTACAGATACCACCACCAAGTGACTGAACCACTGATCAAAGGGGAGAGCCTGGCTGAAGAGCAACCAACCAGCCTGTGGTGAGAAGCATCTAAGTTTGTAAGGACATTGAAAGTGTTAAGATCAGCTTAGAATGTGTTTTGCTTTTATTTCATTGGACCAAATCTGACTTGTTTTGCTTTGACTTAAAATCACTTAGAATCTATCTTTATAGTTAATGAATCTGTTTGTTTATTCTACCTGAAGCAGTGCGTTTGGTTTGAAGCATGACAGAGACTCCCCTTGGGATAACAAGCTTGGTACATAACAATTTCTTTGTTAAATTGACAAACTCATATAAGCTTGCAGCATCCAGTGGGCATAACTGGACACTGCAAGACAGAGGTTTCTAGGGTTGTGTCTGGGACTGGAGATATTGGCTAGTGTCATTCGCTTGCAAGTAGCTGGGAGCAGCTTACATGCCAGAGGCTGTGCATGAACAGCCCAGGAGTGGGGGTTCTCACAGCAGAGCAGGGTAAGGCTGGCTCCCAGAGTCAAGGATTGAGTGACCTAGCAGATCACCGGTCCGAATAACACCAGAGGGGAATGTCACACCCTCCCGCACCCAAACTCTCTCCCAGAGCCTGCACCCCACACCCCCTCCTGCACTCCAACCCCCTGCCCTGCACCCAGCACCCAAATTCCATCCTAGAGCCCGCATCCCTCCCACACCCAACCTTCCTCCCAGAATCTGCACCCCAAACCCGCTCTCACACCCAAATGCCCTCCCAGAGCCATCGGCAGATGTGTGTGTGTGGGAGGGGGGGGGGGACTTGGACCTGTTCTGGGCACCACCAGAAATTATACAAACCTGGCGCCCCTGCAGACACATGGCACAAGGCTTGCACAGGTTACCAGGGTTAGACCCACTGGTGTGAGTCTTACTTTGCACCATCCCAGTGTGTGTCTACATTAGTGGTTTGCATCAGCATTTATCTATCAGGACAAGGTCTGTAGAGAAGGGGCAGGTTCTCCATCACCTGGAATCATTAAAAGATTATCTGTCTCTTCCTAAAAGTTCCACTCCAGCTCGACTACCAGATATGGGCTGGATATAGGAATCGCTGGGTGGGATTCTCTGGCCTCTGCTATGCAGGAGGTCAGACTAGATGCCCGTAACAGTCCCTTCTGGCCGTAACATCTATGAGAAACGACAGTGCAAACTTCCTTAATGCAGACAGGAACCTAGCTAGTTAGATAGAGCCTGATCCAAACACCACTGAAGACAATGGAAGCCTTTCTGGGTTTCAGACCAAACCATTAGGTAGTTAATAGGAGCACAACAGAAAAGAAGAGGGGTTTGGTATTTCTTGTTTCCCTGTGTTCCTCTGCCTGTCTGTCTGTCTCCACCTATCGGCCCATGTCTTACACTTTGGCTGGAAGCTCTTTGGGGCAGAAATTGGCTTTGTGTTCTGTGTTTGTACAGCACTTCACACAATGGAGTCCTGGTTCATAACTGGGGCTCCTGGCTGCTGCCATAATACACCTAACAGGTGAGTCTGGGATCCATAGACAATCACAGCCCTTGTTAGAGCCAATGAGTGCCAAATATCCACTTTTAGACACAACAGGAGGAGCAATCAAGCTCATTTATGTAGTGAAACAGCTGCAGACAATGGAAGTGACCACCCAAGGCACCAGGCTGCATAGCAGGAAAGAGCCATGTGGACTGAGAGGGGCCCTGGTTGCAGTCCCAGGTGCTCAGAGCAGCCTGTGTGTGCGGGAGGCTGAAAGAGCTATGAGCGGGAGCCTGGCAAGAAGCAGAGATGGAGTTTCTTGGGCACAGAGCCCGCTGAAGGGGCAGACAGGGGATTTCCAAGAAAGGGAACAGCCTGCAGGTGTTTGTTCCTGCTGTGTTCAAGGGAACAAGATATTGTAACTACCAAGATCACAATGAGAACAGACCTGCCTGGGAGCAGCGATTGCTCCCTCTAACAGGAACAAACCCGACAGCACCTTAGATTTTGGCTTCCGTCAAAGGGGCAACATCGGTAATACAAATACACGGACACTCATAAGTAAACTGAATTGTTACCGTTGCCTCTCAGCACAGATTGATCAGTCCGCAACTGCTCCAGCTCCTTGGACATCTCCGAGTCTAGACAGAAGGACAGACACCTGCTGTTGTTTATATGGTTTGTGGTGGGGAGGGGACTGAGTTTTCAATTTGGATTCACAGCATAGAGAGAGATGCTGCATTTCTACTTTCCAACTTCCTCCTGTGAAGATAATCTCTGAGGGTGGGATCCCCAAAGGGATTTCAGCGTTGCAATGCTGAGCATCACGGTGCCTAGAAAATCCCAGGAACACCCACAAAGCCGAGTTACATGCCTACGCTCACATACAATGAATGGGGAGAGCAATGCACCTGAGTGCAATTCGCAAAACCCAGCACACTAGGCGGGGAGCTGAGTAAGTAACCAATGGGAGACACTGATGAGCCAAGCCCCACCCTTTTCTCAGAGCTAGGCATGCTAGTCCAGGCTGCAGGAATGGGAAGTATCTAGCTCCGCTAGTGATCCACAAACGGGAACTCCTCTCCTGGCTTAGGCACCTGGGTAGTGTCTTATGGGAATGAATTAGGTGCCTGCCTCATTCTACACAAAATGCAGGGGTGGAGGTGCTGCTGCCCACCTTATAGCCCAATGGTTAGAACACTCGCCTGGGATGTGGATGACCCAGGTTCAAATCCCTCCTTCCTAGCAGAAGAGCAGAAAAGATTTGTATAGGGGCTTAGGTGGAAGATAGGCATCTAGATGCCTTGAGAGGCAGTAGTGCGCCTGCCTAGAGGTGTCAAGTGAGTTTAGGGGCCTACAGTGCTCAGTGAGAATTTTCTGGATTGCAGTAGGAGACTTAGGTGCCTCATTGGCTTCAAGGATTCCACCTGGAATGCCCTCTGCCCTGGCGCAATCTGACCAACTCCAGAGGTTAAAAACCAATCACAAGATTGGCTTAAAAATCATAAGATTTGTGAAAAATGATAGACTTTAGTTTTCTTTTCTTTGCCTTCTGGTTTCTTAGCCATTACGTCGCTTTCCCAAGCTTTTCTCTGCAACTAGAATCCGTCTCAGTATTTTTAAATGAAAGCTCAGAGTCTCACCTAATCACAAGACTCCTGGAGTTGGGGCTTTAATTCAAACATCACCTAGAGTTGGCAACGCTGAGGCTGCTATGTGTAATGACACCTAACAAGGCTCCTCAGCAGAACGTGAATCCCTGCTATCTACAGCAAAGATCTCTTGAGCTACAGGAGCTACTCTGTTAGCTGGCAGGAGTAGTTAGGCTGTTATCCTGTGCGGAACAGCTGCTAGAGGGTGTCCCAACACATATTGCATTCACTTGTACCTGTGCATACATTCAAGAATCAAACACCACAGTATCCCTGCTCACAGAGCGGGCCTTGGGAAGGGGCCCCACAGCTGTGAATTGGAGGGCAGGCGGCCTTACTTAATGAGTCTTGTCTTACAATTAGCAGCACTATGGCACAATGAAATACATTGTGGGGGACTATATCCCTTCTCCTGCAGTGTCTTGACACTGGCCATTGATAGAGATAAGGGGACCTGGCTGGGAGGGACTCATGGCCTGAAATCCTGGCCTTGCTGAAGCCAATGAGAGTTTGGCCATTGACTTAATGGAGTCAGGATTTCACCCCTGGTCTTTTCCACTGGGTCCATTCCTGTGTGATAGTCCTAAACGCGCTCCGGGATACTTACACTTTCCAATCACCATGGCGAGGAGGACGGCCCATAACACAAATGACACGGCGTGCACAGCGTAAAGGGTTAATATGGACTTTTCCTCCCCATTCACGCCCCTACCACACTGCATCAAGGAATTCCCTGGAAGGCAGAAGCAAAGACAGCAGGAATTAGAGCACCAGTCCCTGCCCTCTGGCGAACCGGTGCTGCGGGGGGAGGTGTGTTCTGAGCCTCACGGGGAAGGCACTAGGGGAATTCAGAATTCACTATTATTGTAATTCATAAACGAATAGTGATGGATGTACCGCTAGGGCCAGGAATCTCTGTGCAGCACAGCACATGCAGGGGAATTCACACCTCCTCTATCTATCTATCTACGTATCTATCTATCCCCAAACACCCCCTCTATCTATCCCTATAGAATCAGAAGATTAGGGTTGGAAGAGACCCTAGGGGGTCATCTAGTCCAACTCCCTGTTCAAAGCAGGACCAGCCCCAACTAAATCATCCCAGCCAGGGCTTTGTCAAGCCAGGCCTTAAAACCCTCTAAGGAAGGATATTCCACCACCTCCCTAGGTAACCCATTCCAGTGCTTCACCACCATCCTAGTGAAATAGTGTTTCCTAATATCCAACTTAGATCTCCCCCACTGCAACTTGAGACCATTGCTCCTTATATCCACCCTATATATCTATCATTTGCCCTCCTGGATTTCCATTGAGCCTAAAGCCCCAGCAGTTAGAGAACCCCATTTCCTGGGAGTCCCCTCTGTTTTCCCAAGGATCCTTTGGGGGAGCCAGGCCATGAGATCCATGTGAGATGCTGTGATGATTCCCCCCACCACCCCTTTCTTCTTTGACTGCCTTCCACCATCAGGATACAGCTCCACAGCTGCAACCCCGCCTACATCTCCCCCTCACCCCCTGTTCGATCCATGCTCCCCTCCTGATGGTCGCCTGTACCACCTCCCTCTGGCCAGCCCTGGCCCACCCTCCGGCGCCCTATGCTCCCCCATACACTGTCCTCCAGGATTCCATCTTGCTGCAGACTCATGCACCATGAAGCCTGCCATGCAGACAGGCTGCCCCCAGCTCTGTGCTGCTCTGTCCCATCCACTGTAGCCTCCTCCAGGCAGGAACCAGCCCTTGATTCAGAGCGTTGCTTCATGCACCGTACCCTTACTCACCAGCCAACCCCCCCTTCCCCCACTGCCCCAGCCCACTGTGCTGCTGTCAGCAGGGGGGCTGGGGAGGGGAAGGAAGCAGCTGTGTCTCCAACCCCCACACCTCACATCAATGCCCCCCCTCCACACACATATCCCCCTTCACTTTCCAGGAATGAAAAAAAAAGAGGAAGAAAAGAAGCACAAATCTGCTGTAAGTGCAGAATTGCACGAGGCATGTTCCTATGGCGCAACGCAGGGACATCCCGCCTGATCAGCAGGACTCTGGATCTGAAATGCCTCTTGTAACGCTTCCACCACTGGGCCTGCGACAGGGATCAGGGCCAAGGCTCCTGATGGTATAACCTGCAATTGTGTATGATGGGCTCCACTACCTAGCAACTCGCACATCGTGGACACTAGTCCTGAGTGCAGTATGGGTGCAACATCTATTTATCCATTCAATCCCATAAACACTAGCCATCCCTATACAACCCTATCCATCCATCCCCATACGCCTCCATCCGTCCATCCCCATACGCCTCCATCCGTCCATCCATCCATCCATCCATCCCCATACTCCTCCATCCATCCATCCATCCATCCATCCATCCCCATGCACCCCCCTCCATCATCTGTCCATCCCCATACACACACATCCAACCATATCTATCTCACAATCTCCATACACACCAGTTCATCCACATCTATCTATCCATCCATCCATCTATCTATCCTCACACAGCACCCCTCCTCCCCCATTCACTCTCTCTCTCTTGCTCCCCCTCCTTTTAACCCACTCATTGCCATAGTATGCAAGCACCAGACATAAACATCTGACAAAATGCTGCTGAGACAAGCCTGGAATTCTCTCAGCCTGGCTCTGCCAGCTGTGGTGTATGAAACGCCACCTTCCAGAGTACAGACCTGCCTTCGAGTCTGACTTCGCTGCTGAGCACTGTGCAACTCCATAAATAGGGCCCAATCCTGCAAACCTCGCTGACACCGCCCTCCTCTTGGCTTCACTGGGGTGTGGAGTCTGCAGGATCAGGGCGTGCCGATTATCAGGAAATGATTGCGCACACTCCCACTAATGCAGCCTGGGGTTACCTGCTCTCCCAAATGTCATTTCTGTCTCCTGTTCCTTGAGCGTCTCTTGGTCGGACTCTTCGCACTTTTGGTAAATGCTGCCTGAAGGCATCGCTCTGAACCTCTTCCTACCCCAACGGCTCCAGTGGCTTTTATACCAACGGAGGCTCTGAGCAGCTTTCCTGGAAAAGGAAACACATGTACCCAGCCACTCTTCCTCTCTTCAGAACACAGAGATCTGTGACCCTGTCACTTCTCCTCTAGCAGCTGGGAGCCTTTGTACAACCAGTATTCCTGGTGCAGCTGAAAAATAAGAGCCACCCACACAGTGACCCAAGGGGCACAGACAATCTTTAAGTGGGAGGATCTGTTTGGAGCTGGGCATGTCCTTACCCTGGGCCCCGCAAGAGGGGTTCTCCTGTGTACAGTCTGTGAACATTGCTGCTCAGGGAAACAGAATGGTGAACATCTTGTCAATAAACAAACGGCACTAAGAAAACACCTGACTCCACGTCACCGATTTGTGCTCCAAACAGGAAACTAATCTACAAGGGCCTGAAAAACTGCTTGGCAAAGGGCACCAACGTCTTTCTCTCTTTTCAGGGTCTTTGTGCCATTGATGGCACTTGGCATCTTGTCAGTTTCACTGGTTTGCAACCCTGCATAGGCTGTGAGTCAGGTTCCCCTGTTGTTTGCATTGGTCTCTCTCACAGCGCCAGGGAGGGGAAAACAAGGAAAATGTGACTGTAAAAGTACAAAAATTGGCAGGGGGAGGAGTAGGAGCTGAAACAACTTGTGTAACTAAAATCACTAGGGGGAATATTTTCAAAAGCATCTAAGGGGATACCTACACTGCAACAAAAACCATGTGGCATGGCCGCGGCTGACCCAGGTCAGCTAACTCGGGCTTGTGGGACTCAGCCTGCAGGGGCTAAAAATTGCAGAGTAGACATTTGGGCTCGGGGGGCGAGGCGGGGGGAGCCCAGGCTTTGAGACCCTCCCCCTCACTGTGTTTCAGAGCCGGGGCTCCAGCCCAAGCCCGAACGTCTATACTGCGATTTTTAGTCCCACAAGCCCGAGTCGATTGATCCCAGTTCTGAGACTCAGTGCAGTGGATTTTTTATTGCAGTGTAGATGTACCCTAAGTAATTTAGGAGCATAAATCCCAGTTTCAAAAGGTACTAGGGGCCAGATTTTCAAAGGTATCTGGGGCCTAGAGATGCAAAATCAGCTCTCCAGCCCAGAGATTGTAACAGTGAGGTGGGTGTCTCAGAGAGTTCTGTTCTGACGAGAGTTCTTAAGAAGGGGGACGATATCTTGAGTTCTGGTCCCTGACCAGGACTCCTAGGTGCTACTGTTATACAAATAAATAATAATAGTCTGATTCTCAAGACACGGCTCTAATCTCCAGCTGGCTGACTCAAAAGCCAAGAGAGCTCAGGACAGAGACACTGACAGTGACAGAGCTGCAGAATGGTTCTGAAAACTGGGCTGAGAGGGGAACCCAGCAGAGGAAGAGGAAAAGGAAGATCTCACCTGGGCCAGCAGGTAAATGATTGGCCTGGCTCAGCCTCCTCTCTGTGGGCTGCTCTGCCTCAGTTTTTGCACCAATGTCACTAAATCGGGTGAAAAACAGAGGGATCATGTCACCCGCCCTATTCACTGCAGATTCCAGCTCCGAGCTTCCCCCCTTGCTTTTAAAGATTTCCAGTCACTTGCTCCAGCTGGCTGCTCAGGCCTAGTGTCTCCCTGCTCCCCTTTTCCCAACTGGACCTTCTCTGCCCATCCCACAATCTCGCTGCCATTGGCGCCAGACCCTTCTCCTCTGCTGTTCATGCTGTTCAGCACACGGTCCCTGTATCCCCCAATGCATCGATTCACCAGCTCTCCTCAAACCCCACTGGGCAGCGTCTCTCCAGCCCACCATCAACCCCATCGGACTGTCCATCCTCAGGCCCATTGGCAGCGCTGGACATCGCTCCCAGCATGGGGGGGTCGCACAAAACAGTCTCAGGGAGTGTCAGCCAAAGCATAGGCCCAACCCCGCCAGCCACGGGTGTAGGCCTTGCTAGATCCCTAGGCATAACTAACAGTGTGAACCAAAGGCTGTGAACCAGAGCAGGCCTGGCCTTAGCAGAACAACACACTAGGCATTGGCTAATGCCAAGTAAGCACATTCATGGCCAGAGAGGATGGTATAAAAACACACAGCTGTCTCATACCTTCCCCTGGGTTTGAGACCTCTGGGAGCTGCGATGATAAACAAAAGGCAACGGGCTGTTCTGGTCAGTCCTGCCTTGGCTCCCAGATGCAATGAGGAGATGTATGAAAGGAGCCTGAGAAGCAGTGAGGGCAGTAGGCCAGGCAGAGAGTCCAGGCGGCCTCAGCCAGGGGCACGTGAGGGGTTGTTTTCTGAATGGTGCCGAGTGGGGCTCTGCTCTGGTTTGCTTGGGCACGGCCCGTCACCTCTCTGGGCCTCGGACCATTCTGTCCCATCCAGTCAGCTCCTCAGGGCGTGGGTGTTTCTCACGAGTTCTCCAGACCAGCAGACGTGGGGTAGTATACAACGTACCCTGCCAGCACTAGGGTTTGAACACGTTAGGTGACGTGGTTTATAAAAGCACCTCTCACCTCCCAATAGGTCTCTTATTACTAAGAATAAGATTATGTCATGGACGCCATGGGACCCCTGGAGTTCTCAGCCATCATGGATGGGGGGGAAGGGAGAGGGGGGCTGGAGCTACCAGCCACTGCGGATGGCAGGGGGACCCCAGGAGCTTTCAGGTCATAGGTGGCAGGAGAACCCTGAAGCTGTCAGCCACCGTGGGTGGCGGGGGGACACTGGAGCCATCAGCTGCTGCAGCCATCTGGTGTGGGGGGACACCGGAACTCTGAGACGCTGGGGCTGCGGCGGGGGTCTGGAGCTGTCAGCCACCACAGCAGCCGGTGCTGGACTCCCCTCCTCCCCCTGCCTCATGCAGCAGCGCTTGGGCTCTCTTCTCCCACTTGGGCTTCAGTCAGCCCCCCATCAGCACTGCTCCCCATTATTTTATAAAAGTCACAGATAGGTCATGGGCTTCTGTGAATTTTTGTTTATTGCCCGTGACCTGTCTGCGACTTTTACTGAAAATAACAGTGATAAAATCTTAACCTGACTCATTGCCCCCCCTTTCAAGCAAGGGAGAGCCCTCCCCATGTCACAGAGGGGGCTCTACACGGGGCAGCTGCAGTGATGGGCCAAAGGGCACACACAGAGCCTGGAGCTGAGGCAGGAACTGAATGCAACCCTCCTCCAGGACAGCCCGATGGCCTGCCCCCCCGGCCATCCTTCCCACCTTACCCGGCTCTAGGCGAGGCCTTGGTGTCTGTGCAGCAGGGACCCCAATTGTGACTGGGGCCTCTAGGTGCTACCATGGTAATAATGGAAGCAGAGTGTTGCTGGGTAACCCATTGGTTCACGGTCACACAACTGGAACCAGTGAGGGGCCGGTAACCACCGGGGCTGCCCTGCTGCACTCCAGAGGACGTAGCAGCTCTTTTGGGGAGCAGCAGAAGAGGTTTGTGCATTTCTGAAGAAGAGCCTGATCGTGTGGGTTTCGCAACCTCCTTCGTTGCAGGGCTAAGAAGGGACGAAGCTTTCCCATGAGCGATGACTCACGCTGCAACCCGTGCTGTCACTGATGCAGAGCGTGGGTGAGGAGAGCAATGCTCCATCCTGGTGGTGGGGTTCCTGGTCATGGTCGGTGTCCCCATTGCACCCGAGGCTTCTAAAATGTAAATTGCAGATCAGGATTGAATGGGGGGTGGTGCTTGTGACACTGCACCCCATATTTGCCATGGTGATGTAATTATGGTACAAGGTATACCTTGCGAGGAGTCATTCTAAAAGTCTTGATCTGCTAACCATTAATATCTCGGTGGATTGTATGTGCTACCATTGTATGTGAAGTTATGAAATCTTGCTATGTGTGTGTTACTAAAATATGATGTGAAGTTGGAAACATCCCAAACCAGCCTTTTGGGTACAACAATGGAGTAGCCAGACAGTGCTAACTGCTGTCATCAGCACCCGTCAAGGGAAGAATCCACTAGCACAGGAATTCTGTATAAGGAAGCCTCCTCCGAGGGAGCACGTAGACAATGGAGAATGTTTGGCCAATGGGGGTGAACCCCTATGTCACATGCATAGACTTTCCAGTAAAAGATGGGGAGTGACATCATCACTTGTCTTCACATCCCCACAACTCAACACCAGAAAGAACCTCTGGAAGAAAATGGACTTTAAACAGGAGAGGGGAACCCAGGCTGCAAAGCAGATGCAGTCTGTGCCTCAAGAATCTGTAAGCCTGTTTGTATCATCAGTCAGGGTGAGATATTGCTGATTAAGTCCTATCTAGTTTGTATACATTTTAGATTGCGATTTTGTTTGATTTCCTATCACTTACGATCACTTAAAATCGATCTTTCTGTAGATAATAAACCTGGTTTTATGTTTTATCTTAACCAGTGTGTTTTTGAGTGAAGCGTTAGGGAATCTTAGCTCTGTTAACAAAGGCTGGTGCTTATCTGCCCCACATCGAGGAGGGAGAAGACTAATTAAGGCGCTTGCACCATACAGATCCCTGTGCAGTGCAAGATGGTATAATTCTGGGTTTATACTCCTGTAGGGGTGCAAGGCTGGAGAGCTGGGAAATTGGCTGCTGCCTCCACTGTTGGTCCACGAGTGGCTTAGGTAAAGCACTCGGGTGACTCAGTTGGGTGTGTGGCACCATCGGCTGTCATGTTGGGTGATAACAGGGCTCAGAGAGGATGGCTGTGTGTCACCAGCAGAGCAGGGGGAGAGGCCAACCCAGCTGAATGGTCTGGGGGCACAGCAATTCCAACAGCTTCCAGGCTTCACCCCGGGGGTACGTCCTGTCACAGAGGTCTTCCAAACTCCTCCCACAAAATAAGCTCTGTCCATGAGACCCAGCTTGCAGAAGATTGTGTAGATGTCCCAGATAGAATCATGCATGTTCTCTGGACCCAGCAATCCCACAGTGGGGTCTAAATGCAACCCTGGGCTCTGCTGGGGATTGGCTTCCCACTGGTAACGCTTGTATGCCCTGCTGGTGAGACTCCCGCTGGATCCTGAGTCAAGTTCTGGTGTCCACACTTCATGACAAATTGGAAGGGTTCAAAAAAGAGCTACCGGAATGATTCAAGGTTTGGAAAATCTGCCATAGAGTGAGACAAACTAAATCTATTTCATTTTTCCAAGAGAAGGTTAAGAGCCAACTTGATTACAGTCTATAAGCACCTACATTCAGTGCTTAATTTGCAATTAAAGAGGTCCTGGGGTGCAAGAAATTAAGTGCTGGGACTCAAGCAAATTTTTTTACATTCATAACTGATGCAGTAAGCCCAGAGGTTCCAGGGCTATGGACTGTCAAGTCTAGAGGTGCAGGGGCTCATCCCTGCCACAGCATTGCCTTCCTACATGGGGAAATATTTCTAGTAGCCAAGGGCTCTTCAACGTAGCAGGCAAAGGCTGAACTTGATCCAAAGGCTGGAAGTTGAAGCGAGGCAAAGTCAGACTGGAAATAAGGTGCAAATGTTTAACAATGAGGGTGATTAACCATTGGAAGAACTGACCCAGGGACATGGTGGATTCTCCATCACTGACAATCTTTAAATCAAGAGTGAATGTGTTTCTAAAAGATACACTCTAGTTCAAATAGAACATATTGGCTTGATTCCTTGCTCACGGGGTGAGAGCCTCTGTGTTGTGCTACACACAAGGTCAGACTACATGGTCAGAAGGGTCCCTTCTGGCCTTTAATCCATGCATTTTTCCTACAAATGGTTCCACACATAACTCATATTGTCACCGTGCCTCATTGGGTCACAGTTGAGAATACCAAATTCAGGACAAACTGCTGAGAAATAGGGCAGACTCACCCCAAACTGGTGGTTATTCTTCCATTAGCTTATACCAAGCCAGTAACAAAAGTAAACTTCTGTCTCACCACACTATTAACAAGAAGTCAAAAATGCAGTCTTTTTAGGCATTCCAGCCCTTGTCTCACCACTCAGACGCTGGACTCTACAATGAGTGGTTACTGAAAACCAATTTCATCACATATAGGGTCCTCTAATCCCAAGAGATCAGTCACATAGCCTGGTCAATATATAACTCAGATCTTATCCAATAATCACACTGTTGCCAATCCTTTAGTAACTAAAATCTGAAGGTCAATTTGCAAAGAAAAGAAGAGGAGAGTTAAAATGGTTAAGGAAGTCACATTACATGCAATCATTGCAAAGTTCTTTTATCAGGCCGTAAATTACTTTGTGGGTGTTATCCCAGGAGCAAACACATTTGAAATATAGATCTATATAGCCAATACTCATAACTTCTGATACAAAAATGATATGTGCATATAAACAGAATTATCATAACTTTCCATTGACACCTTACATGATATACTTTGTAGAAGATTTGTTGCAATTGTCTAACAATGGCAATATTAATTATATAAAATGGTCATGTTCGAATCATACCGCATCACACATATTAACCCAGGAGACTGGGGGCTCTGTCACCTACCAGTGGCTGGACCATATAAGAAGTTTATGTGTCTACAGCTGCTCCTGGCTGACAGTGCTGGGTCTTTAGCTCAGGTGACACCAGATCATGCTATTAGATAAAGAATGTAAATTCAATCCCTGCTGAGAATGGGCATATACTCACAACAGGATTAGAGCTCATCTCTTTGGCATCCAGCTACCCTCCTTGTTTTGCACTGCTGAGCATGTGCAGAATTTGGGCCCCCTGTACATTTTTTTTTTCTTTTCAGAAAATACATTCTGCCGAAGAGACATGTCAGTTATGCCTTTCACCCACCAGGGGTTTCTGTGGCACCAGAACAGAGAGCAGCCAGGCAATAGCAGCCAGCAGCCAGCTGCATTCCTCACAGTGCCCTGGTTAGGCGGGATGGGATATGGAGGGAGGGGGGGGACAGACAGAGTGGGGTGCATGATGGGGGGGTCACATAGACTGGGGTTCAGAAGGGCTAGTGGGGATGAACAGACTGAGGCAGGGGATGAATGAGAATGGGGGTGCAGGGCCACTTGGGGATGGGGGCTTTGGAGGCAGGGCCACATGAGAACAGAGGGGCTGTGGGTGTGTGTCTGAGTGGGGGTGTAGGGACACAGATATGCCTGACTGAATGGAAGAGGCTAGGGGTCAGCCAGGGTCTGCATGGGGGAGTCTCCCCAACTCCCTTACAATCCTTCCCACCCCCGCCCCCCCAAAAAAACCTGTTCCATTCTCCCTCCTACACTCAATAATCTTCTAGGTTCATTCCCAGGCTCCTTCCTAGCAATTACTTCCCTTTCCCTTGGCAATTCCATTATCCTGACTCCCGCAAGCCTTTGCACTGCTTCTGAGTGGTGCAGGAAATATGTTTCAGTATTGTAGTTTAAAAGAATTATTACTCAAAGTTCTGTATTAATATGCCTAGTAAGGAAACTATCTGTCAAAAAACATTTCCTGAATCTTTTTTGTTGTCTATAATGTTAGATATACTTGATGACAGGTATTTTGAAATAAATTACTGAAATAATTGAAACAGGCATGATTATATTGTGTTATTTTGATAAAAAAAATATGCAGAATTGTGTAGAATTTAAAAATACTGTGCGCAGAATTTTTAATTTTTTGCCCCTGGGGGCAGGCTGAACTCTCTCTCCATGGAGTTTTGAGCTGTTTTCACCCCAATGGGGTGAAGCATGATATTCAAAAGACCTGTTGCACTGGGGCTCCACCCAAGCAAAGTCTCCCAGCAGGAGTGATGGCCTGTGTTTTTAAACTGCAGCTGCAAGCCTAGAGATCGCCTGGCTGTGGTGTTGAATCTCGAGTTTGCCATTCTCCCCCAAAGTTCTGAGCCTTTGCTGCTCAGCTTGTAAAGAGGGATGAGTTAATAGTCCCTTAATGGCAGTGAGACCCATTCCTAGTGAAATGGGGGAAACCTCCTTGTAGAGCTCAGGATCGGCATTTAAATGTTGTACCGTCCATATAGGCACAGTACACTTAATATCACAACTAACAATGGTGGTTACATTACAGAAACAGTGATTAACATAAGGCAACATGGGTTGAATCCAATGTCCATTAATCAAAACAATATTACATCTTGTCCTTACACACACACATGCTTTACCAACATAGACAATAACAGACCTCTCTTCCTGGATAACAGTGAGACTTATTTCCAGGTTGTGGGAAGAAGAATTTATTATGTTCCTCCAATGCTTGGTCTTCACAGATATAGCCCAAACCTTCTTTTCTCTTACACTCTTTTACATTTACTGTGTTCCACACATTATCTTTCTGCCAGGCCCAAGTGTTAGGTTCTCTGGAGTACATAACTGAGTTACCATTAATCTGTAATCCCAGTGGGACTACTGGGTGGATTACTCTAATTTCTTTGCCTGCCACGTTATCAGGAATAAATGCAAACTTTGCTGGTGGTGATTGTACGAGGCATTAACTAGACTCCATCAGGGCTGGGGGACTAATTCTTCCTCTGTTACATGGGGCCGAATTAATCTGATTGGCTCCATGGGAATTTGTCCTGCTATGGCTTGCCAAATCATTCCCATGACTACGTTCTGGGTGAGAGCCTGAGCTTGCTCACACGCTGAGGCCAATGAGACATTATTCTGGAGGGACTGTACACCAGACATTATTAACTCTTCATCCTTTTCTATGAGTCTTTCCCATCCAGGAAATACCTTACTTATTAACTGCTGTTCCTCACTTAACTGTTTTAAAGATGCTGTTAATAGGGTTTCCCATCTTCTCTATACTTTCAGTGGCATATGACGGTTTATTAGCCAGAACTTCTATATTTGCGGCATTAACTAAAGAGATTTCTGTTCCTACAGGTGCAATCCAATCACTTAATTCCCTTTTTACTCTATTTACATGGTCGGCCCCTTGCCACATTCTTACCCATTCATCCCAACCCTTATGGCTAGTTCCAATCACGGTGCAGTGTGAGAGATATTCATGCTCTCTAAGTGGATTTGAACCACCTTCAGAGAAGTCTGACTTTGAAGAACCAAATATTCTTGTTGATCCAATTTCAACACACGGGGTCCTGAAATTGGGGCTCATAAATGTCGGAGGGGAGCAAGGTTTGTGATCAGAGGATCGAAATTTAAAACTGTTTTTTGTTGTTGGCCCAATTCCACTCTGTACAAACCGGGCTCATGAAATCACTCTGAAATGGCAATATGCCCATAGAATTTAAACCAAATTGTTGGCATGAGCTTGTCACAATGTGTGGCCTTTAATGGAATTACCCAGTCTGGGGGACCTTGCTGAGTCAGGTCATGTCCAGCTAAAGGCCAGTTCAGCGGTTCCCAGTTTACGAGGAACCATGTGATATTCTTGCCTGCTGGCATGATTAGAGATAGCTGCAGTTCCTCTCCGGATAACTGAGGTGTCTGAGTTCCAATGACAATGATGACATGTAGGGGCATGGTTGTTCCCCAAACAGCGGAAGAAACCAGGGCTACCCTGTACCTTCCACCACCCAGGAGGCTGTCACTGGGTGTGTTTGATGGTGTACGCCTTGTTCAAGACCACAACGGCTTACAGAAGAATGGGAAGGAGTCTTGGATGGTCTTAGTTTCATAACAAAATTTGAGTGACTCTCCGGTGGCACTCTGCGTGCAATTGGCAATGCTTTCCCAGGGGCAACCTGAGGAGTTGCCAACAGTGTAGAACTGGTAGCGACGCTGCAGGGCCAGGGGGTTGCTCCCATTCCTATAGAATCCATGCATGTGGCACAGCAATTTTACTTCCTGGGCTCCAGCTGGCCAGTACCTCCAGAGGCTCAGAGGGATCACAGGTACAGCATAGAGCCTGGACAGCATCAGATTCCAGACACTTATGAACAGCATAAGTGAGGGGGCAGAGAAGAGAGAACAAATTCCCACACTCCTCCCCCTCCCCATATATATAGGGAGAATCTGGGACCGATATTTCAGGGTGAACATGAAGCGGTGACCTACATGAGAGTGGCCATAATAAGTCAAGGACTTTTCTGGCCCTTTCCTGTCTCAACATTGGGGTAGGCACTGACCAGCCCACTCGATGCGTATTTTCCAATGGCTCAAAGCCGTTCCTTCTTGCTGGCCAAGAAGGGTGGCTGACAGGATGGAGAAGACAGTCTCTAGGATCAGGTGGTTTATCCTTCCATTCTTTGAGCTGTGAAGAATGAAAACATTTCCTCCAGGGTTTCCCATTTTTCCCATTCAGGATTTCTACCTGACACACACTGGGGCTGGCCCGATTCACAATAGAGCTGTAGCCATCCCACGTGCATGTAAAGAGCTGCTTAGCAGTGACAGAGGCAGTGTTGATTTTAGTAGGGATGGCTTCCACCCTGGATCCTTCTAAAACAAAGTCAGTGGATTCATACACAGCTGAGAAACTTTGGCAGCTAGAAACTGAACCAAATTCCTCAGCACCTAAACTGTTACTTGCTACAGGCAATGATTCATTCTGAGCTAACTCAATCAACCCACTTCCACACCCTTCAGTTGCAGCAAACTGCTTGCAAAAGCTAGCATGAGGTTTTATTCCTTCGGGAGCACTTTTAGGCAACAATCCATTTCCCCCAGAAATTTTATCCTTTCCCTTTTCAGCTAGGGGTTGCGCTACAGAAACATCTTCCTGAGCATCTTTCTGGGTTTCAGCTGAGTCCAGAATGACTTCTGAGACAACTGACATATCCTCAATCAGCATAAGCTGAGAGGCACATTCTGTCTGCTCCTCAGACAGAAGATTGGAGACAAACTCTCCCCCAACAGATAAACTGCCATTCTTAACATTCACAAAGTTTGGAGTTCCCTTTCCTTTGTTCCCAGACAAGTGTTTGGAGATTGGGGTAGCTCCCTCTATGGGCAAGTCATTACCCCCAACAGACACAGGCTTAGGAACATGTCCTTCCTGGGTTTTAATTGAGTCCAGAACCATATCTGGCACAACTGACAAATCCTCAGTCCTGTCCCAAGCGAGCAGCCAAGAGGGTTTTTTTTGAGCCATCTCTATTTCCCTTATTTCACTAACCCCACCAACAGCTCTTTCACTAGTCACAATATTGCTCTAAAATCTTTATTTTTAAGGCGCAACTCTCAACTCCTTATTGCACAGTTCTACAGGTATTCTAAACACGATTCTTAACAGAAGGTTACCAAATATTCTATGAGAGAGGGACCTTGCTAAAGGAGCTTGGTCTGAAAAAGGAAAAGAAAGCTTGCTCAGATATGTGCTTAGTTTCCCTACTCCAGAGCAACCACCCAACAATTACCACATGATTAGGGTCACGAGCTGCCTGCATTTCTCCACCAATTTATCAGATTTGCCCATTACTTTGGAGCATGTTCATTTATTAGGGTTACTCTTCGGGGGCGTAGGGGGGGTGTTCTGTAATTCTATCAATGTACTGCTTCTGTCACTTATGTTTTCATATGGAACTCTACTTCTCCCTTCTGCAAATGCCCTCCCAGTGGAGCTATTCTGCAGGACCTAGGTTCCCCAGGGCTGGGTTCCCAACGAACACACACACACACACACACACACCAAGCAAGTCTGAGTGGACCAGGTCAATCAGCACTCTCAAGTGGACCCCTTATATTTCCCTGGACTCAGTAGTCTGGGTCTAGCAGCGCTTCCAAGCTGCCACCCTCGTATGTCACAGGGACAGCATGTCCCTATCCCGACTTTCACATTACAATTGTTCTGGTAGTAACCCACTTGATGAGCAAAGCCTACAGTATTTTTGGGTGCTACAGGGATCTTTAGCTTAGGTAAGAGAAGCATTGCTGCAGAGTAAATGGGGAAGCCAGAAACACAAAAGAGTAAAGTTCAGAGAGAGAGAGAGAAGCAACCAGCTGAACCATAAAAGTTATTTGTTGAATCATAGTGATAACCACTAACCAAGGAGAGCCTAAACAAACATTACAGTTATATTATAAAAAATTACAAGTCATATATAGAAAACTAGACCTGATCAAACAAGTCAGGGTTAAAAAGTTATACCTGAGGTAGAAAAGAAAACAGAGAGAGAGAGAGAGAGAGCAAGAGAGCTGGGGTCTCACCACTCCATGAAGCTTGAACTGGTCAGGGTTCCCAGGTGGTGGTGGTAGCTCAGGGTCCTGAGTGCTGGAGACAGGCAGAGCCCCCAGCACAATCAGTCAGGAGAAGATGAGGTCCTAGTGGAACTGATGCAGAGTTTGGACCCATGCATCAGAACCCTTACTTGAGTGTGGGTAGGGGTTTTTGTAAGGAAACAGCAATGGTTCAAGGGAGAACACTAGATTTGTTTATGGGTAAACTGATGATTCAGGGGTTTTCTTTAGGCTAGACAATAGGAACTGATCATTCCTGGCTATGGGTGGTGTTCCTTCCAGGGAGCTCACAATGCAATTAGGCAGCTTCAGTATTTTGGATGTCTATCAAGGATTCTTTACTAGAATTGGTCTGATAACTGCTGAGCTGGATGTGGGCAGGCATAGGTTCATTAACATCTGGAGCAGAGGTCCCCCATGATGCAGTGTGTCCCTGCTTTTCTGGTCCCAGAGTTCAGTGCGGTTCTTGCCTTGGAATCTCTGTTCTCCATTCTGTATGCTAATGGAGATGCCTCCCTGTCCCATCTTTGATGCAGATGAGGCGAGGGGTGTTGTCTTAACCCTGTCACCCTTGTCAGGAGAGGTTTAGGTGTGTCTCCCACTGACTTCTCATTGCTTTCTGTAAGTCTTTCTTCTGATTGGTTTTGGTTCAAGCAGAGGCTGGGGTGTGGTGTCCTTCATGAGTCAGACAGGCTGGATACTGCGCCCTGGCTCCCCAAGAACACAGAGCTGACTGGTGTCACTGCTCCAGGGCTGGCCACATCACAAGTACCACAGGAGCTCACTCCCAACCAACAGGTCAGGGACTGAGCAGTGATCCCAGTAGTGAGTAGGAGCAGGGAAGTGATTTCACCTTTGCATATGGCATTGAGACAACCTGGAATACTGCCTCCAGTTCTGGGATCCACATTTGGAAAAGGATGTTGAACAATTGGAAAGGGTGCAGGAAAGAGCTACAAAAATTATTCAAGAGCTGAAAAAATGCCTGACAGTGAGAGACTCAAAGAGCTCAACCTGTTTAGCTTATCAAAATGAAGATCAAGAGGGGAATTCACCAGCTCCAGAGTCTTCAAATCCAGACTGGCTGCCTCTCTGGATGATGCTTTAGTCAAGCATCCCTTACTGGGCTCAATACAGGGTAACTGGATGAAATTCTATGGTCTGTGTTACACAGGAGAGGAGACTTGATGATCTAATGATCCTTTTTGGCCTTAAAATCTGAGACTCTATGAACAATTCCTCTTGGCACAGACACACCAGAGAATCTAGCCCGGGGAATCTAAGGGGGTTTCACTGTCAGGACAGCTTCTCATTTGGTGGAACATTCGTATTGGAGGGACCAGAAGTAATTGCAAGTTACATGAACTTAAACCGTCCTGGACTCTCCTAATCCACCCATGAATTCATTCCACTGACTTCATTCCACTCACTGGACAGATTCCCATCGCCTCAGCTTCCCATGGGGACTCAGAGGCTGTCAGGAGAGGATGAGCTCTGAGGATCTGAACTTTGCAGATCCCTTATCTCAGAAAAATAATACAGGAAGCCAACCTGATACACATCTTGTTACATGACATCATATCAGCCAAAAGTTTTGCAGACAGGAAAGAGCTATCTTCCCACCATGCCTTACTAACACTTCCTGCTGCCCCACCACACCTCCCAGCCTCGGCGCCTCATAATCATTTGCTTCCCCAAGTAACTTATTCCTCATGGGTGACATTTACCACAGTGCAGAGGGCCCAGAACTATTTCAGTCCTGGCCCCAACGGAAAGTACATAATTCCCATACTGAGCAGTTGCTTACTATCAAAATGGACTGAGATTTCAGTGTTGTGGTGTCTTTAATTAACCTGGTAACTGTTCATCCTAAGGTAGTACAAATATAAAGCTTAGGTCACTTACATACTCTCCTAAACCCAGGAATATACTTTCTGGACATAACATAACATATATAAGTATATATATATATAAATAATATAAGTAACATATCTTAATAAAAAAACAGACCTGCATCCAGATGACAGTGTGGCTATTTATCAGTGAGGTGTTGTCCGTATCTCAGCTATGGTTATAGCTCAAATCTGCAACTGTCACCTTCAAGAAGCAGTCGGTCAATATGCCAGATCCCCAGTTGGTGTAAACCAGCATCGCTCCATTAGAGTCAATGGGGTCAGATCCCCAGTTGGTTAAATGGGCAAAAAGCTCCATTGGAGTCAACACACCCATTTACACCCACTCAGGATCTGGCCCTATATGATGAACTTCCACCCACTCGGGCGTAGCGTCATGCCCAGAACTAGATTAACGAGAACGAGGAAGCTCTTCAGAAGTGTTCTATGTCCAACCTGGGGAAGTTCAACTCAGGCTCATTGCAGAGGCTGTCTGAGCCAAAACACTGAGCTGATGCAGGAGGCCAAGCCCAGACTGCAAGGGCTAGTGAGGCTCCCAGCATAGGCTGAGCTACAAGTCCCCACACAACACAGACCACGCACTGCAACTGGAACACTCTTCCCTCGCCAGAGCGGTTCTGCCCCAGCAGCACTAGTGTTGTGGATGTTTGATGCAGTGGCTGGTTGTGTCGGGAGCACTGAGTGCACCCAGCTGATGAAAGGCTGGCGTTTCGGGGGGGCTTGTGGGGCATGGAAGCTGTGGTAATGACACAGTGTGACTGTGCTGGAGAAGTTGGAGCCATGTCATGGGAACTGGCTGTGCTTTTTATTTCCTTCCTTTTGTGGGTTTCATTTTCAATGTGTTGTTGATGCTTAACTGCAGGTCCCAGTGGGGGAGAAAATTGGGGGGAGAAGTGCAGCTGCCAGCGGTGAATATTTTATCCAGCAGCTGCACTTGAGCTCTTCTCTGCTGCACGAGATGCTCCAGCAGAACAGTAGCTCTGGCCAGAGAAGGGGTTATATGCCCCTGGTTCTCAAAATCAGGCTTGTGTGCACTCGCCTCCCTCCCCACCCCATCAATCAGGTTTTGCACAGACAGGTCCCAACCAACCAGTGAAGTTTGTGCACAGCTGCCCTCCATCCATCAGGTTTCTGTGCATGAGGAACAGCCAGTGAAAGTGAACAGAGAACGGAGCACTTAAGAGTGATATTTACAATATGCCTGATCCTCTGACCCACATCACTCCCTTTGTACCACCACTGACCACATGTCCCCTGGGGTAGGGAGTCCGCCATGGGTGTAGGGCCAATGGAGCTAGCTCCTGAAGCCTCCTCTCCAGCTCCAGCATAGCTGAGGCATGGGGACCATTACCAGTTGGCAGCCCCCAGGCTGCACCGGACTCCACCAGGTTCCTGGGCAGAGCCAAGACCTGGGGCCTAAGCTGGTTAGTTATGTTTCAAGTTGAAAGGCACCAATAATTTCAAACCCTGGATAAACATTGTGGTTGGTACCCGAGCAAATGAGGGTAGGAAAAATGATGAAATTCGCCATATAAACTGTTCATTAGAAAATACTCGCTTGGCGCTCACAAGAATCTAAGCCATGTGTCAGGAGCTGTGATGCATGGGAAGCACAAATGAGTTTTTACACTTTGGAACGGCACATCAGCTGGTCTATACTAGAAAAGTAAATCAACTTCACTTAGGGGTTGGACTACCTATGCGGACAGGAGAAGCCACTGTAGCGTTCCAAGTGCAGACAAGCCCTTAGGCTGGCTTGTTCCATGATCATTTGCCTCTACATAGAGTCCATCTGCATGAAAATGCCCACCTGTCTGGTTGTCATTTGAGAAATGTTGTTACTACATTTCAACATCAACTTAATCATAGAGAGAAGTTTAGCAGTTCTGCACTGATCAAGGGTCTCACATTATTATAAATACCGAAGATGACTCATGGCTACAGTTTTCTATCAGACACAGTGTTGCAAACTCTCGTTGTATTATTACAAGCTGTGAAATATTGGTTCTTGTTCTTCAAGCCCCAGCTCTAGGAGTCCCATGATTAGGTGAGAATCTCAGTTTGCATTAAAAAATAAAGTTTCTAGCCCATATGATGCAGAGAAAAGCATGTCTGACCTCTTGTATACCACAAGCCACAGAACTTCCTCTAAATCAGAGGTTCTCAAACTGTGGTCCGCGGACACTGGTCATTAAATTACTGCTGTATCACAATACAAACTCGTGTCTAATTTGCCACCCATAGGTCATTTTACCCTTTGAGGGTAGGGGGGCAGTTGGAAGGTATCTGAGAGTAGGGACTGGGTATATATCTAACTGCCTCTAGATCACTGGTAGGAATCCCAGTCCAAAGGAATTGCCATAATTATTAGGGCCCAAATAATTCCCAGAGGAGAGTTTTTAAAACAACATCCATCTTGATTTAAAAATTGCCAGTGACGGAGAATCCACCAGGACCCTCCCTAAGGAGATTGATCTATTTAACTTAACAAAGAGAAGGTTAAAGGGTGATTTGATCACAGTCTACATAGGGAACAAATACGGGATAATGGTCTCTTCAGTGTCACAGACAAAGGTCTAACAAGATCCAATGGCTGGAAATTGAAGCTAGACTGGAAATAAGGGATGGTAATTAACCATTGTGGTAGATTTGCTGGTAATTTTTAAATCAAGATGGGATGTTTTCAAAAAAGTCTGCTCTAGCTCAAACAGGAATTAATCCAGGGAAGTCCTGTGGCCTGTGTTAGACAGGAGGTCGGACTAGCTGATCCCTTCTGGCCAGGGAATCAGTGAATGTGCTGGTAGATCAAAGCCAACACTGGCTTGTACTTAGGCAGACTGAGGAAGGATTTTATGGTGGTTATGGCCCTTTTCTGGGACCAGGGCCGGCTCCAGGCACCAGCCCACCAAGCTTGTGCTTGGGGCGGCACCTGGAAGGGGGCGGTGCGGCGCTCTGGCCGCCGGGGAGAGCGGAGCCGCGGCGGGCACTCCGCCCTCCCCCTGGCGCTCTGGCCGGTCGGGAAGAGAGGCCCGTGGCCGGGCTCAGCGCCCTCCCCTGCCGCGCTGTGGGGTGGGGTGGGGGGTGGCAGGAGGCTTTTTTGCCTGGGGCAGCAAAAAAGCCAGAGCCGGCCCTGGCTGGGACTGCGGAGACAAGGGCTGTGGGACCCAGGCCAAGTTTCTCTGGGTCTCATTTCCCCATCTGGGATTTCCTTAATGCATGGGGTGGTTCTGAGACTAGAGGGTCTCAACTTGAGGAGGTATAATGGTTCCTGGCTCTTCATTTGTAAGTCTCAAAATGCTGCACGGATCTGGGGGGCAGGTTAATTATTATCCCATTTCTACCAATGGTGAAATCAAAGCACAGAGTCACCCAGAGCTGTCACTAGCACCCAGGTTTCCTGAGTGCCAGTCCATTGCACCAGCCAACAGCGCGGGAGCCATTGGAGAATGTAGAGCACACGGGCTGGCTGAGCTTGCTGTGAGAAGCCCTGATCCGTAACCAGGCATTCTGGACTACTCAGGTCAGCCCTAGGATTAAAGGGCTGCACTCTTATGGTAAGTGACATTACAGAGGTAACATAAAGGCCCCAGCTGAAATCAGGGCCCTGCTGCGTCAGGCACTGTGCAGAGAGAGAGAGAGAGAGAGTCCCTGCCCTAAAGAGCTCCTACACTAAATAGACAGAGAGCTGGAGGGCAAAGAGGCCGAGAGAGGGGGAGGACCCAGCCACAGAGTCAGGACTGGAACCTAGATTTCATGACCCAGACCCCACTGCCCCCAGACCGCACTGTCTTAGCTCCAGCATCACCTTCAGGGAGGGCTTTTTAAAATACAACCAGCATCACCATTGTTCCTCGCCCAATTCTCAGGACTGTGCTGGGGGAATCACTGAATCGCTGATCTTGTGGGTTTTGTGCTGGCGTGAGCCCGGGCTTCCGGAGCTGAGCGAAATGCTGAGCCACTGTCTCCATGGAGTCACTACAGGCCAAAGGCTCCTGCTGTTATTACACATTCTGCCTCCTCGGGGCTGCTCTCTCCCCACACAGTTTCAAGTGTAAGGGAAAGATTCTGGCTACTCCCAGCTCCATGGCTGATCTATCGACCTACCTACCCAAAGTGCCCAGCACCAGAGTATCCTGGCATTGATTCCATCCAAGGGATAGAGTCTCTGCCCTCCTTTGAGCTGAGCAAGCAGTGCTTAGGGAGCACAAACTCATCCTAAGTTCCTTGCTAGCACCCCTTCCCTCAATGTCCCTGCCCTGTGTCTTCCTACCCCTGCTCTGCCCTGCCTCTTCCTGCCCCCACCCCGCCTCTTCACCGCCCAGTTCCACCCCCTCCCCAGAATGAGCTGTGCCCTCGTTTCTCCTCTCCAGAGCCTCCAGATGCTGCAAAACAGCTGATCTGTGGCGGGAAGTAGGTGCTGGGAGGGAGGGGGTGGTGCTGATCAGTGGGGCCAGCCAGCGGGCAGGAGGCGCGGAGGGGGGAGAGGGAAAGGTGTTAATAGGTGAGCTGCCGGTGGGTGCTAAGCTCTCACCATTTTCTTCCTCTGGGTTCTCCAGCCCTGGAGCACCCACGGGGTTGGCGCCTATGCATTCTTCTGCTGATGTTTCTCCAGGCTCAGGCGTAAGCAGTGCTCACTGTGCTGCCAATCTCAACGTTCAAAAATCACAAGACAGGCCCCTGAGACTGGCTTAAAAATCATGAGGTTTAAAAAAAAAAAATAAAACATGTTGGACTAGTTTGATTTGCCTCCTGGCTTCTGAGCCTTTCGAGTCATGCTCAGGCCATGATTTTAAGCTTTTCTCTACAATCATGAGGGCTAGAAACTTTCTTGCTTGAAGCCAGGAGCTGGGACTTGGAGAGACAAATCCAATGTTGTGAGACCCGCAATGAAATTGTGGGAGCTGGCAACACTGCATGGCCCTGCGTACTGAGGGTGGGGCCTCTCCTCTCGATGTGCCCATGTAAAGCAGCTGAGAAGATCCAGGCTGATTCCAAAAGACCCATCAGATCTCTAGGACTCCACAGATGAGAAATGCCTTACCCTTCCAACGCCTGATCACTGCTACTTCCTCACAGAGGGAATCCTGGATATGGTCTTCCTATGGTGAGGCCAAGCTGAAATTCAAGGAGAGAAGGAGGATGAGAGGGAGAGATGGGAGGATAGGAGCAGGAAGTCAGAGATAGATAATCCCATTTTATGTTGTGATCACATGCATCCTTTCTGGGTTTTACCCTGAGCTCAGTTCATGCTGCAGCAGAATTTTGGCTCTTAGACCCCATCCAGCAAAGGTTCTTATGTATGTGTAACCCATTTAGATCCATCTATAGCAGCTGTTGCTTTTAGCTCTGGAGGGCCCCAGTGCAGGCCATGGTGTATTGGCCAAGACAGCAGCTGTCCAACAACTTTAAGCGCCCAATTACTGTGTGGGTTGACATGTGCTTAGAGTTAAGCACCTGCTCAAGTGCTTTACTGGGTTGTGGTCTCAGTGCCCTGTAGATAGCGGGGGGGTCCAGTTTCTCTCAGAGATGCTGAGAGCTCACAGCTCCCATGACCTGCAGCGGGAGTTTTGAAGTGCTCAGCCCGTCTGGGAATCAGGCCCATGAAATGCATTCATGAACTAGATTTGGATCTTGGTTATGCTGCTGTAAATCTGGTGTGACTCCATAGAAGCCAACAGATTTACACCTCCATAGAAGAGCCCCATGGTACGAAGTGGAGTGAGGGGGAGCTGATTGTGGAGCTACTGTGATTACAATTCCCTCAATGGATATAACAGGCATTTGTCTTGTAGCATGACAAATTGCATGGGTCCATTACTAGATGGAAATGGTAGAATTATAAGTAGTGATGCAGAAAATTATAAGTAGCCTCACAGATTCTTTAAAATAGTTATACCAGCAAACCCTTCCTAGTGTAGACAAGATCTTAGTCCCAATCAGTTAGATTTGGGCAAACCTTTTGAAGACAATGGGGTTGCTCCGATGTTACTGAGGTCATTCAGATTTATACCAGTGTAAATAAGATCAAGAGTATTTCCAGTAAAAGCCCGATGTAAATGACAGGGGACTAAAGCCCCGACACTTGATTTTTTTCATTCAGGTCTCATCCTCTGATATTGCTTATGGGCCTGGGTCTGAGTGGTTTTTCATTCTCCCAGCACTGCATGTTTTGAGGATGAGACAGGTCTTTCCCTGTGCTCCCTTGTTAGTTTGGGCTCTGGTTATACAGGACTCTCTCCTCATTGCTCAGTGGTGAAGCACAAAGATTTCTATTAGGGATCTGGAAGACATCTTACCTCTAGTTGTCTTCTATGGGGAAAGAAGACCTTAAAACTCTTCTGCCCTTGTATTTTCAGGAGATGACTGCTTGCCCACTCCCAAGTTTGCAGCTTCTGGTCTTCTGCGCTACCCATACCATGTGTCTTTGTGAGGAACATCTGCTAGGCCACCATCCCTTCAAACCCTCCTGCCTGCACCCCTCTTTCTATAGGAACATAGCTAGAAACACTCCCAGGTCCTGCTACTGCTGCACATGGGTCCTGTGACACTCAGGGAATGTCTACACTGCAGTCAGGAGGCAGGAATAGCCAAGCTAGATTTGATTCAACTCAGCAGTTCTCAAACTTCATTGCACCATCTGCGAGCCCCTTCTGACAACAAAAATTATTACATGACGCTAGAAACAAGGACCAAAGCCTGAGCCCACCCGAGCCCCACCACGCTGGGTGTGGGGGCCAAAGCCCAAGAGCTTCAACCCCAGGCAGGGGGCCTGTAATTTGAGTTCTGCCACCCACGGCTTTGCCTGTGGGCCCCAGGCAGCGGGCCTTGGGCTTTGCCTGTGGGCCCCAGGTGGCAGCAACTCTAATGCCAGCCCTGGTGACCCCATTAAAATGGGGTTGCAACCCACTTTGGGATCCCAACCCACAGTTTGAGAACCGCTGATCTAGCTAGATCTTGTAGCTTTGATCTAGCTAAATCTTGAAGTTAATATAGCTAGAAACACACCTACAGGTCCTGTTACTGCTGAATATGGGCCCTGTGACATTCAGGGAATGTCTACACTGCATTGAGGAGATAAAAGCTAGTTTGAGTAACAATAGCAATGTCGTTGCTGCATTGGGGAGCTCTAATATGGACAGCGCAGTACAGAAAGAGCAAGTTTAAAGTGAATATTGGAGAATACCAGCAGACAATAGAGCTGGTTGACTTTTTTCAAAGTTTTGACAAAAATGCTGTCAAGGCTGATTCTTCACTCTGGCACGTTGAGTGCAGAAGGTGGGGGCCCACTAGGATTTTAAAAATTAAGACTTGCCACTCCAGGCTTGTATTAAATTCCCAACGTTACAGCTTCTCTCTGACCTTGGCTTGGTAAAACACTTCCAGCACCCAAATGCAAAACCCCTTTTGGAACCCAGGAAGACGCACTTGGGAATTCCTTTCTGTGGGGTACCCTCAAGCCCTTTAACAGCCCCCACTCCCCAGGGAAGAGCTGAGAAAGAAAACAAAGGAAATTAGCTGTTGCCACTAGCTAATTAAATAACATATGCACAAACCTCTTAGACACCAAAAATCCAATCCTGTTCTTAAAAAAAGGTAAATTTTTATTAAAAACAAAAAAGAAAGAAAAATACATCTGGAATTTAGGATTTTGCTAGATTTTAAAAGAGCAATTCCAAAAATTAAGCACCAAAATTAGCTTTCTTGGGAGTTCAGCTTAAAGGTTACAAGCAAACAAAAGCATCTGGGGTTAGCACAGAGGAGTCCATTCGCCATAAGAAATAAACAGAAATAACCCTAATCGCATCTTTCTAAACATTCCTGATCTACTTACACATTTGGGAGTTTCAAATAAGTAGTTCTAGGTATGATCTGATGATTTACCTGATGATCTGAGAATACCTGGCTTAAAGCTTCTCATAGTAACTGCTCCCTATTCCCCTCTTTCCCAGAGAAACAACAACAGAGACACAAGGGGGTATTTTTTCCCCGTTTTAAAAAGTTCTAGCCTTCCCATTGGCTCTTTTGATCAGGTGCCCACTCCCCAGGGCCAGCTCTGGCTTTTTTGCCACCCTAGGCAAAAAAGCCACCCCCCCCCCCAGCATGGCAGGGGAGGGCGCCGAGCCTGGCCGCGGGCCCGCAATCCCCGACCAGCTGGAGTGCCAGGAGGAGGGCAGAGAGCCCGGCCGGGGCTTTACGCTCTCCCCAGCGCTGAGCCCCCGGCGGCCAGAGCGCTAGGAGGAGGACGGAGAGCCCGGCCGGGGCTTTCCGCTCTCCCCGGCGGCGAGCCCCCGGTGGCCAGAGCGCTGGGAGGAGGACGGAGAGCCTGGCTGGGGCTCTCCGCTCTCCCTGGTGGCCAGAGCGCCAGGGGGAGGGTGGAGAGCCCGGCTGGGGCTCTCCGCTCTCCCCGGCAGCCAGAGAGCCGGGGGTAGTGCGGCGAGCCCGCCGCAGCTCTCTGCTCTCCCCGACCGGCCAGAGCGCTGGGGGGAGGGCGGCAAGCCCGCTGCGGCTCCGCTCTCCCCGGCGGCCGGAGCGCTGCGGGGTGGGTGGTGAGCCCAGTCGGGGTCCTGCTCTCGGGCCGGAGCGCCCCGCCGCGCCGCCCCTTCTCCAGGCGCCTCCCCAAGCACATGCTTGGTGGGCTGGTGCCTGGAGCCGGCTCTGCCACTCCCTTTCCTTCACCTGGGGGACTTTGTTAACCCTTTACAGGTAAAGCAAGCAGAGAACAGCCACCAAGAGGGACTTTATAGCTAACTGGCTGGATGGGTGTCCCCTTCCCCCTTCAACCGCAAACTTTAACCAAAAAAAGGAGTAGGGGAAGAATCAAGAAGATTTTGAATTTCAACAAATGGGGGTTATGGGAAGGGAGAATGTAGGGAGGAAAAATGTTTTTTTAGTTTTTGAGCAACTATGTAGCTGGCTGAAATTTTTTATATTTCAAAATTTCATTGAATAAGTACAAAAAAATTATCAACAATTTTGTTGTTGCATCTCCCCCGCTCACACAGATTTAGTAGGAAGTGAGTATCAAAATAGTAACTGGGATTTAGGCACCAGAATTTAAGAGTTCGAAATAAGACTGGATGACTTAAGCAATCAATTAAAACAGCTTGAGAACTGAACATCGAATAAGTCATTTAGCATAATTATTCCATGGATAATGTTGAACAATGAATACATTCAAGGGAATTGCAGTCCATTTGGGGGAAATTTGCAAACAGGCAAAGTTAACTTAGGGCCTGATTCTATGACTCATATTTAGGCTCTCAACCTCCTTCTTTCTTCCCAGGGTCAAAATAGGATCCTCCCTTCCTACCAGTTTTAAACCCCTCTTTCTGTGGCCTGCCCTCAATAGACACCTGACTTTGAAAGAGCTGGGGAGGAAGTGAACACATGGTACAGATAAGTAATCATCTGATCTTAGATTTGTGACCCTTGTTTGCTCATCTTATTTCAGCACCAATTGTATACAACTCTCACCTGGTGTGTAGATCTCCCATGAGAGTGTAAACTGCAGTATAAGGACTGTCTGATTCCCTGTTGCCCTGTGAGGGCACCCAGCACACTGCAGGGGTTAGGGAAGATAATAAATAATAAAGGGCCATCCCCTTAGCGGGATCAGTTACTGACTCCAGTGAGGTGAACTTGGCCCAAAGACTCTGTTTCCAGACACCAGAGATAAGGGGAAGATAAGGAAGATGCTGTGACCTAGTTTGTGTCAGTTTTGCTTTGGGTCTTGTTTTCTGGTTAATAAGGAAGCTGCAAGGGTCAGAACCCCAGAGCTTGTCTTCTGAGCAGCCATGGGACACCCAGGCTTCACATTTCCTCCAGGTAAGTAGAACCGAGTTAGTGATGACAGAGCCATGATGTATGGGAGAGTGTGGCAGGCAAGCCACTATCCTCGGAACAGCTGGGAGTAGCCAGCTGGTAACTTACTGGAGATGCCAGGGAGGGGAAGTTAGAAGGGTCCTGTCTTCAAATACTTTGGTGGTTCCCTGGCCTATCAGGGTACATCTACACAGCTGTAGTAGTAAACTTTTATGTTTATATTTTATATAATTTAGAATGAAGAATAAAGAATAATAATGTAGCGTGCATTAAATATATTGGTCTATGATTTGGCCATATCCTGCCAGCCACCCTTTCTGAATGCAGAAAGGAATGGCCTAATGGGCCATTGGTAAAGATGCATCAGCCAAAATCTGTGTCTGAAGCTGATTTCAAGGCAGTGACAGACCTTTAGGGTCCCCACTTTGTTATAGGTTTAGCATTTTAAAATAAGTAAAAGAATGCAATAATTGTTTTCTCCTGCATTGAAATGTGATGTTTCTGTTCCAATGTGCTATGTAAATCAATCCTGTTGTGTGTGTAAATAAGGAATGTGTGTGTTAAAAGGTAAGTGTGAAGACCATCACCGGACTAATTGTTCTAGGAAAGAACGAAGGACAAAAGTAAGGGCACCAGGAGATTGCAACATGGCTCTATTAAAATGTCAGAGGAGGGCAAATTAACGACTCTAAAAATAAAACAGGCACCTATCAATAAAGACAAAATAGCTGTGATCAAAACCAGCATAAAATAACTCCCCCAAAAAATTAATAAAAACAAGATAAAAAATGTTTAAAAACAATTAAAAAAAACATGCGCTCAAACAACAATTAATTACAGCATAACAGTGCAAATTCATTGGTCCCATTGAAAAAAAATCACTGTATAAACAGGATGCCTTGCCATGAAACTTTGGGTTCATCCTGCCAAGACTTCCCCGGAGCATTGTGTCGCGACCGACAGAACCTGGCTCCTCCCTACCCATGATCAACCTGGCTACTAGATTGATCCAGTCTCTAAACTAGTAACTATAACATTGACTGGCGGGACAGTGTGTGTGTAATTAAATGCATATGCTAGTTGTTGTATTTCCAATAAATGCGGTGTACTGCCTTTTCCCTTGAAAAAGATCCCGTGTGCTTCTTATAAGCATAAAATTTTTGATGGAGAATTGCGAAAAGAGGAAGACATTCACCATAATTGTTAAAAATACTGCTAAAAGGTATACAGATCTGTCTCATCTTATGCTGGGATTACGTTCCGCGGTCAGCGCGTAAAGCGAAAACCGTGTATAGTCAAAATTACATTGAGTTCAATGGCGGGCGGAATTGCCCGCACTACAGGTACAGTATTAAAATTGTTATTTTTTGGTTTTGGTTTTGTTTTTGTCGACCGCGTTAAGCTGAAATCGTGCATGTTAAATGCGCGTAAGATGCGACAGACCTGTACCATACTATAAAGTAACCAATTATTCAGGTGTGCGCATCCTGGTTGTAAAGATACCAGGCCACAAGGGGGAGAATTAGAGTCCTCGCTGCTCCTCCCCGTCTGTTGAGGAAAAATTGCATAGATGAATAGACCCTCAGTCATAGCAGGATCAAGCCCAAAAGGTAGGGGGCTTAGCATTCCCCCCCTCCCCCCTCCTGCTCTGTCAGTCAGGGTTTTTAGTGGGTATAGACTTTTTGTGTTGTGTAAGTCCCAGGACAATCATGGGCACGAAAAAATTATAAAGGTAAAAAAAAATTCATAAAAAAATAACAATGTTCAAGCAAAAAGAGTCCCCTAAAAATAACGCTTAAAAAAAAAGGTGAAAAAAAAATACCATCCTACAAAAAACTACTCCTCTTAAAAAAATTATGCAAAATTTTCGGCACATCCTTATCAAAATTAGCAATAAAACAACAGTTATTTTCTAAAATATTGCCTGGATAGCAACAGAAAAAAAAAAAAAAAAAAAAAAAAAAGCAAAATCAGGCCCAACCAAGCAAGCAGGCAACAAATAAAAAAAATAAAAATAAGTGGGGAGCCCTAAGGGGAAGAGTGGCAAAAGTAAAAAAACCAGTAAGTAAACACAGGCATGGAGATTCCAGATCCCTGGGCCAATACTTGAAATGGGAATATCTGAGCTAATAAAAGTGTCATTTTAAAAAATAAGCAAGTAATTTAAAAAAAAAAATAAAAAGTTAACTCTGCAATAGCTGGAAGGAATTAAGCAGTTAAATGTTGTAAAAATATATTTTTAAAGGGTTATAAAAAAGTTCTTGGTTTCTTTGCAGCCATTCTGAAGGAAAAATGGGCCCTCTTCCAAAAAAAGTCTGTAAATAATCCAAGCCAAAAAAAAAAAAAATCTAATTTAAATAATTTGACTATGAACAATTTAGTCAAATTTGCTAAAAAAACATAAGGGGTTTCTATTAAAACTTAACTGTCCCCAAATAAATAAATAAATAAAATGTAATCTATGTACAGCTGTGTAAAAATTATTAAAGCAATATAAAAATGTTTTTAAAAAAGTATGTGTATATATACACATCTGTGTGTGTAAATATATTGTGTAAATATGTAAGGTTTTCAAGACCTAAATCAATACTCCTAGTTTGTAAAACTCTTGTTTTGTAAATTTAAAATAAATTGGTGTGCTTTTATTTTTAAATAATACCACTAAAATCCATTTGAATCTTTCATTCAAAATTGCAAAACTAACCAATACTTTTTGCCAAACAGAAATAACTAGTGTTGTTGGCTTTGGTATTTAGCATTTAACCCTTAAGGTACCTCAATGCTTTAAAAAATTCAATATCTTTTTAAAAACCAAAGACGTAGCTGCAACAAGGCAGTCAAACTCCCAAAAATAAAATAAAAATCTAAATTTGTTTTTGGTAACAAAATAGCAAATAAAAGCTATCATAAACCAATTTAAAAAATTAAAAAAAAACAGTGCCCTTCTGGAGCAACAGCAGGGATAAGGTGCACAAAACAAAAAAAGCAACATTAAAAACCACTGAGCCTTAAGATGGCTCTGTGTAATCAAACTGTCACTTTAATAAAAGTACATAAAAACCCAGTAAGCATCTTATGTAAAAATTAATATGGCTAATATAATGTTATAAAAGTGAAAGTATTAAAAATGTGCATTTTTTCCAGAACATGTGCAGGGTATATTGTGAAAAAAGTAAAAAAAAAAAAAAAAAAAAACCAAACAAAACATGCTACTTAATTAAAATCCTGTTAAGACCCCAAAGGGAGCCACCGTAGGTTGTGTTTTCTTTTTCAAATCGTTGTGTGTTTTAAAAGCAAAAGTTAAAAATAAAAAGTAATCAGAACTCTAGTGGACGTTGACTGTGTCCATTTTAAAACATAGTCTCTAAGCTCTGCTAATGGCTTTAAATTCAAAAGCAAGCCAAACGCCATCTGTTTTCATGCAAATTACCTAAGTAATTAAAAAAAAAAAACTGCCCATAAATGGCAGCACAAAAAAGCTACAAATAAAAAACATACCTAATCAGCAAACAAACTACCTAAAATAGGGTTACCATATTTTGTGCCTCCTAATGGAGGACACTCCCGGGGGCCCCGCCCCCAGCCCCCGCCCCAACTCCGCCCCCACCCAAAGTATCCGCCCCCTCCCCTGCTTCCCGCGAACAAGGGGGATGTGGGGGGGGAGGAGGCGCGGCCCAGGCTGGCCCCCCTGGCGGCTCCAGCCTGGGTCGGCTCGGGCCCTGGGGTGCCGGCCCCAGCCGACCACCCCCGGCGGCCCGGCGCACCCCCCGGCTCCCGGCTCCC
>NC_048313.1:25279958-25375036 GCF_013100865.1 Trachemys scripta elegans | reverse complement strand
GCTCCGCTGCGGTGGGATGGTTCTTTCAACGGAGCCTGTCACCCCTCCTGATAGGGACTGTGTGTATGGGGGGTCTATGTGACTTTGTGGCAGGGGGGGGACGCTTACAGATCCCCTGCTGTGTGGCTCTGTGATCCTGCCTAAGGACCGCCGCTTAAGATCTCTAACTGCCCTCCCCTGCCACAAAGTCACAGAGCAACCCACCCCCCACCACATAACATGAAAAGAACCTCCCAGACTAACCAGGGTAAGTAGTCACTGCATCACTGCACTATGTATGTGCCCTGCTGCTGTGCCTGCCCCCGACTATGTACCCTGCCAAAGGTGACTGTCCTGTCCAATTACCAACCCCCTTTCCCCCCCTCCTCCAAAATAACATGATGGAAACAGTAGTTAACAGAAACATATTTTTTATTAACAACTACACAGGGGACTGGGAAGTGAAACTTGGACGGGGGCTTGTGTCAGGCGGGAAGGAAAGAACTTGTCAAACTTTGGGGACTGAGAGCCTTCTGCTGCTCGAGCTCTCTGCAGGGGTGCAGTGAGAGTTAGCAGGGACTCTGCCGCCTCTCCTTCTGTGCACTTTGGGTGAAGGGAGTATGGGACTTGGTGGCGGGGGAGGGCGGTTAGAGATGGACTGCAGCGGGGCTCTGTCCTCCTGCCTCCGTTCCTGCAGAACATCCACAAGGCACCGGAGCGTGTCCGTTTGCTCCCTCAGTAGTCCAAGCAGGGTTTGAGTCGCCTGCTGGTCTTCCTGACGCCACCTCTCCTCCCGATCCATGTTGGCTTGGTGCATTTGGGACAAGTTCTCCCGCCACTGGGTCTGCTGTGCTGCCTGGGCTCTGGAGCAGGCTATAAGCTCTGAGAACATGTCCTCCCGTGTCCTCTTCTTCTTATGCCTAATCCTCCCTAGCCTCTGGGAGTGTGATGACAGGCTAGGTTGTGAGACAGTCGCAGATGGGGCTGTGGGAATGGGAAAAAGGGAGTGAATTCCTCAGAAAGATAAATGTAGTTGTGAACAAAGAACATAGTCTTTCTCTGTGAACAGGACCATGCACAGCACCTATCACATGCGCACTCAGCACAAGGTCGAATTCTCGGCCTTCGCATTCAGTGTCTGGGGTTTTGCAGAGCACTTTTGAGAACCCTGTCAGGACAACGGAATTGCTCTTGCACGCAGACATGGTAAGCCGTAGATTCGTGGCAGCTTAAAACTTTAATATTAGCAATGGCCTCATTTCACATTGAAATCAATGTCGGTCCCTGCTGCCAGCAATCCGGCAAGCAGGAAGTTTGCTCCTGTCCCACACCCTCGCGGCTGTCCCCGGGAACGATCCCTTTCGGCTGACCCTCTCCCGCCTCCACCGCGTGGCTGCAAACCAGCCAACACTAACATTCCCCTACCTCATTCAAAGCAGGTCATCATGAGCGACATCACCCTCATGAGGATCTCTGAGAGCGACAGACAGAGAATGCTCCGGGAAAGCCTTCAAAGACCAGGGCCGTATGCCGCCATGCTGTGCCAAGCAATGATTCCGGAGTACTTGCTAGTCTCGTGGCGCGGCAACGTGTCCTACTACGGAGGACCCAATAAGGCCGCTCTCCCCAAGAACCTAATGCAGCGGATTTCAAATTACCTGCAGGAGAGCTTCCTTGAGATGTCCCAGGAGGATTTCTGCTCCATCCCCGGACATATAGACCGCATCTTACTGTAGCTGCAGTAGCAGGGACTAAACAGTAGAGCGGCTTGGGCAGGACAATCATGCAAAACCGGACATTGCTAGATTTTTTTGAAATACTTGCACTGCCCATGACTGAACCGTTAAGTTAATCAAACTAATCATGAGAAACCCATTTTTTACATTGTTAATAATCATGTTCTGTTACAAATAAATGTTTGCATGTTTACAAGACTTACTGGATGATCCTTCACCAGATTCTGTGTCCGGGGTAACGGCTGGGGAGGGTTGGTAGGGGATCTCTGTAAGGGTGATGAAGAGATCCTGGCTGTCGGGGAAATCAGCGTTGTGAGCGCTGTCGACTGCCTCGTCCTCCTCATCTCCTTCCTCATCTTCCCCGTCCGCTAACATGTCCGAGGATCCGGCCGTGGACACTATCCCATCCTCAGAGTCCACAGTCAGTGGTGGGGTAGTGGTGGCGGCCGCACCGAGGATGGAATGCAGTGCCTCGTAGAAACGGGATGTCTGGGGATGGGATCCGGAGCGTCCGTTTGCCTCTTTGGTCTTCTGGTAGCCTTGCCTCAGCTCCTTGATTTTCACGCGGCACTGCGTTACATCCCGGCTGTATCCTCTCTCTGCCATGTCTTTAGAGATCTTCTCATAGATCTTTGCATTCCGTCTTTTGGATCGCAGCTCGGAAAGCACGGACTCATCGCCCCACACAGCGATGAGATCCAAGACTTCCCGATCAGTCCATGCTGGGGCCCTCTTTCTATTCTGAGATTGTACTGCCATCAGTGCTGGAGAGCTCTGCATCGTTGCCAGTGCTGCTGAGCTCGCCACGATGTCCAGACAGGAAATGAGATTCAAACTGGCCAGACAGGAAAAGGAATTCAAATTCAAATTTTCCCGGGGCTTTTCCTGTGTGGCAGTTCAGAACATCCGAGCTCTTACTGCTGTCCAGAGCGTCAACAGAGTGGTGCACTGTGGGATAGCTCCTGGAGCTATTAGCGTCGATTTCCATCCACACCTAGCCTAATTCGACATGGCCATGTCGAATTTAGCGCTACTCCCCTCGTCGGGGAGGAGTACAGAAGTCGAATTAAAGAGACCTCTATGTCGAACTAAATACCTTCGCGGTGTGGACGGGTGCAGGGTTAATTCGATGTAACGGCGCTAACTTCGACATAAACGCCTAGTGTAGACCAGGCCCTAGGAATCAATGATTTCAGCTTTGCAACCTATAACAAAACTCCTGTCCCCAATCCCCCTCTCTCTATTCCCTGGACTTTGGAACCCATGTCCCTTGCCTAGCGAGTGCTACTTAGTTGAGGGCAAGTCCCTCCATCATAAAATGTCAAGTACAGTTCACATGACAAGTCACATAACCAGGATAACAACATTTTATTACTCCTGCCCCAATAACAAAGAGACTGGGGATCGCACAGCAGCCAAAGTGACCATTTGGGCAAGCAGTCCCATCATGCTAGGCAGGGTGGGTGTGCCCATGCAAACTAGATCAGCCCCTGAAGTCCTTTTCCACAACTCAGCACCAGATGTCAGGGTAGAGCTCATTCCGACTCTGCTTACATAAATGAAAAATATATATATTAAAAAATAAATATAAAAGCCATCGCCCAACCAAATATTCTAAAAAAACCCCTAAACAAACATAAAAGCACCAAAAAATTGCAACACGCCCCTCTTAAAATATCATAAAAAACAAATTAACTCTAAAAATAAAACAAGCACCTATCAATAAAAAACAAAATAGTTGTCATCAAAAACAGCATAAAATAACTCCCTAAAAACTTAATAAAAAACAAAATAAACAAAAAATAGAATAAAAAAACAAGCCCTCAAACAACAATTAACTACAGCATAACAATGCAAAATTCATTAGTCCCCCCCAAAATAATTATATACACAAAATGCCTTACCATAAAACTTTAAGTTCGTCCTGCCAAAACTTCCCCAAAGCATCCTATCGCAACCAACAAACCTAGCTTCTCTCTACCTGTAATCAACCTAGCTAGCCACTAAATTAATCCAGACTCTAAACTAGTAACTATAACATGTGGCAGGGACCCTCCAAGCCCACCTGAACAGCCTCGGGTTTGTGCTGCCATGATAAAAAGAGCTGTGTAGACAGCACTGTTAAGTTGTGGTTTGGACCGGCTGAGGCCCATCCCCCTCCCTACACTTCAGAGCCTGACCTCCAGTCGAAGCCACAACTTAGAAGCTCTGTGTACGCAGCTACTTTTAGCACAGTCGCACGAGCCCGAGTCTGTCGAGCTGGTTCTGAGCCTTGCTGCTGCAGGCTGCTGTGCGGTGTAGATGTACATTCTGTGACCAGTTGGGCTTCACAGGTGGTCAAAGAGCAGCTACAGCACCAACTGTTGTCTAAAGAGATTAGCAAGATACATGCTGTCCTGGAAACTTACTGTGCATCTTGCCCCTCACTAGGGTGTGTGTTTGCTTCTATCCTTAGCACTGGGCTTGCTGACCCATGAGGAACAGATGGGAGAAGGTTATATCTGACAGAACCCAAAATGACAAGGGCAAAGGGGGAAAGTCCGTGTGGGGATTGTGTGAATTTTGGTAATGATTTATGATTCCTGTGCATGCTTCAGTTTCCCTCTGGCCTTTGCATTTCTGTGCATTGAGTGTAAAGAGACGTGATGTGGTATTTGACTCAGCAGTCTGGTTGGAGACAAGAGTCATGAACAAACTAAGTAAAGAAAGCAACAGAGGGTCCTGTTGCACCTTTGAGACTAACAGAAGTATTGGGAGCATAAGCTTTCGTGGGTAAGAACCTCAAAGGTGCCACAGGACCCTCTGTTGCTTTTTACAGATTCAGACTAACACAGCTACCCCTCTGATAGGTAAAGAAAGACTACACATGTGAATGAAGGGTCTGGAAGAGACAAGGGAAAACCCAGTGGGCAGGACATTCACTCCTAGCGACCAATAGCTGAGAGGAAGGAGATTTCCCAGCCCCTTGCAGGGCAGGAAACCGAATGCCCTGAGCGGGAGATCAAAGGGGAAAGGTGACAGGTGGCTGGGTTTAGAGCTGAGCTTTCAGAGACACAGGAGACACACCTGGAAGTAAAGGAACAGAGACGGCGAGAGAGAGCCAAGATGGTTTGTTCCTACAGCAGCCTGGTCCATGGGAGCCCTGGCATTGGTCAGCATGGACCATGTCTTAACCTATGCCTCTCTATGCTAAAGTAAGGACTGTCAGATTCTGTAGGCCAGGTGGCTAATACATTCTTACCTTGTTTTGAAAAGGCTGCCTGGCATTACTGCAAATACTCACTGAGAGCGTTGTTCCCTGAAGGAGTAAAGAACAAATCTCCCACTAGAGTCTGGCTCTGCTGGACTTACTTCAGGGAGCCATGGAAAATGACGGTTGCTGGCACCCAAAGGCCTAGTTTTGGAGGCCATGGGTCTGCCCCTGTGGAACTGTGGCCATGTCAACACTACCCGCCGGATCGGCGGGTAGTAATTGATCTATTGGGGATCGCTTTATCGCGTCTCATCTAGACGCAATAAATTGATCCCCGAATCGACGCCCGTACTCCACCTTGGCAGGAGGAGTAAGCGGAGTCGACGTGGGAGCTGCGGCGGTTGACTTGCCGCCGTGAGGACAGCCAGGTAAGTGGAACTAAGATACGCGAATAGCGTAGCTGAAGTTGCATATCTTAGATTGATCCCCCCCCGAGTGTAGACCAGCCCTGTGTAGGTCTTTTGGGCCCAGCACACTACAGGGATCTCTCCAAAGGGACTGGTTACAGGCTGCAGCATAGACTAGACCCTGTGAATCCATGACCCCCTGCCCCAGGGCATTGAGAAGCCACTCAGACTCCAGACTCCCAGCTGCCTCCTACAGAGCATCAGAGGATGAGACTAGAATAGAAAAATCCAGTGCCTAGCTTCCATTCTCCCCACATCAATGAGGTCCAATGCCCTGATCCTAATTCTGATTTGCTAAATCCCAGGATAAATCCAGGGTAACGCCAATAAAAGTAAACCAATGGAGTCATTCCAAATTTACATCAGTGTAACTGAGATTAGGGTCAGACTCATACAAAGGTGCTTAGACTCCTTTATTTAGTAATGTCTCCCTGTGTTGTTTATAGCCATATCTTAGATTTTAAAAGAGTTTTTTGTTCATCTTCTCTCAAGTGTTTTTCTTCCTTGGACTGTTCTGGTTTCTACCACCGGCAAACACCCAGAGGACAAACAGAATTGGTAAGTTCTCAGGTTAGTGAAACATAATGCCTTGTGTAAAGTTTTTGTGCCCATAATAAGTGAGTCTCATATAGAGTGTCTGCAATGAATGCCCAACGGGGTGGATACACCTCGGGTTCTAAACAGGCCCTGAAGGGAAAACCCAGAATTCTGAGAAGAGGAAAGATTGGGTGTCAGGGATAATTCCTCCTTCTCTGTGTTTGTTTATCCATTCACTCCCTCTTTCTCCCTCTGTCACTCCTTAGGGTATTGTAATTTTAGTCTGCTCACACTCTGTCCCATGGTAGACAAGAACCTCTTTCTGCTGCCATGTCCCACTGAGGGGTCTTTTAATAGTGTCACTAGGCCATACTGAAAAGCCAGAGGTGGACCCAGAAAGCAGTAGCTGGAGACTTCGTACACTGAACTGCAGTACCTGGAGGTCTGTCCGGGAGGAGCGAGGGAGAATAAAGTAGCAGTAACTCTGGGTCTGTCCTTTTGGCACCTTCCCCTTTAAGAAGCTGTTAGTATTACAGAATTGCAAATGAAAACTGAGATCACGATCAATTTCATGTAGAAACTAGAAGCACTGGGAAATACTACTGTTGCCTGCCCAGAACTGGGCCCCGAGATGGCAAACAGGGGTTCGTTGCCCGGTGTGCTTGGCACCAATAAAGACACCGAGGGGAGAAAGCAAGCCAAGTTTATTTCAGAGCTCTGAAATGGCACTAGGAGACCAGCATGTCTCAAATCAAGTGCAGCACATACAAATAAAATTTTCCCTTTTTATAATCCAAGTTGTTTCTGTGTAAACCTTTGTTCTGTTACTCCCTCTTACCCCTCCGACCCCTCCCTTCTGTAGCAGTTACAATTAGAAAAGTTCCCATTTGTCTGCTTATCTTTTGGCCTTGCAAGGCCTGTTTACAGCAGCTGCCTGCTAGAAAAGCTGACCCTTACATTTCTGCTTCAGTATGTAAGCCGTTAGCACAGAAGTAGGTGAAAGTTCTCAAGATGGAGTCACTGTGGTTCAGGTAGGCCCAGAGCAGAAGAGCTTCATCGGCACTTTTGGCCTTCCACTCTCCCGAGTTACCTGGTAGCTATGCCTAGTGGACCTCAACACTGCCAATGGATCTAAATCCCGAGAGGCACTGAGGACCAGCAGCCAGGGCTGGCCCTAGACCAAATGGCGCATGCCCACCGCTCCATTTGTTAAAATTTTAAATATCTTATTTTTTATTGCATTTCTAGCCCATTTCATGACTTTGATGCATGATTTATCCCTGTCTCATAAAACTAACTGGTGATACTAGGGTTGCCAGGCGTCCGCTTTTCAACCGGAACGCCAAGTCGAAAAGGGACCCTGGTGGCTCCAGACAGCATTGCTGACAGGGCCATTAAAAGTCTGGTCAACGGCGCAGTGGGGCTAAAACAGGGTCCCTGCCTGCCCTGGCTCTGTGCAGCTCCCCAGAAGCAGCCAGCATGTCCGGCTCCTATGCGCAGCAGCGATCAGCGAAGCGCCGAGTGCTGCCGCCACTCCCAACATCAGCTCCACAGCTCCCATTGGCTGAGGACTATGGCCGATGGGAGCTGTGGGGGTGGTGATTGTGGGTGCAGGCAGCGCACACTGTGCAGAGCCACCTGGCTGTGCCTCCGCCTAGGGGCCGAACATGCCAGCCACTTCTAGGAGCAGCGCGGAGCCAGGGCAGGCAGCGAGCCTGTCTTAGCACTACTGCCCCACCAACCGGGAGCTGCCTGACGTAAGCGCCGCCAGGCCAGAGCCCCCACCCTCAATCCCGTACCCCAGCTTGGAACCCCTCCCGCACCCTAACTCCCTCCCAGATCCCACACCCCCACCTGCACCCCACCCTCTTGCCCCAGGTCAGAACCTCCTCCCTCACCCAAACTCCCTCCTGGAGCCTGCACCCCGCATCCCCTCCCACATTCCAATGCCTTGCCTTAGCCCTGAGCCTCCTCCCGCACACCAAACCCTTTGGCCCAGGCCCAGAGTCCCATCCTGCATCCCAAATCCCTCATCCCCAGCCCCACCCCAGAGCCCGCACCCCCAGCCAGAGCCCTCACCCCCTCCTGCACCCCAACCTCCTTCCACAGTCCAGAGCTCCCTCCCGCACCCTGAACCTCTGATTTCTGGCCCCACCCTGGAGCCCACATCCCCAGCTGGAGCCCTCACCCCATCAACCCCTTCCACATCCCAAGCCCCTGCCCCAGCCCAGTGAAAGTGAGCGAGGGCTGGGGAGAGAGAGCGATGGAGGGAGGGGAGCTAGAGTGAGTGGGGGGTGGGGCTTTCGGGAAGGGGTGGGGCCCAGGTGTTCGGTTTTGTGCAATTAGAAAGTTGCCAACCCTAATAGATGCCCTGCTCCGTATATAGTCGCGAGAGCATGGCTGACAACATTCTAGGAGGCTGGAGGAAAATGTAGTTCTCAGAAAACGTGGGAGGTTCCATGAGATCCTGTAAAGGTCACGAACATTCTAGGAGGCTAGTGAAAAATGAATCCACATATGGAATACCTGAAACACTTTACTTCAAACATTCTGGTTTCCCTTTTGTCGCTAAGAACAAAAACAGCACCTCAAGCCCGGCATCCCCCAACCTAGCATCCCAGGTGGTTGCCTGGGTCACCTGCCCCTAAATCCAACCCTGCCGCCACCTCCCACTGAGGTTAAGAATGAGGAACCCAGGTCTTTTCTCACATACATCAGTGTAAATCAGGAGAAATGCACTGAAATCAATGGCCTTGATTGCCCAGAGTTACTGCTACTTCATTCTCCCTCGCTCCCTTGATTACACATATGTTGTAAGGGACAGGAGAAGGAGGCCCAGCATTTCACAATATCTCCCCTCACTGATCGTATTAAAGGGCCTGAAGCTAGACAGCCAGATTCTCAGCTAGTGGAAATTTAAGAAGCTATATTACTTTTGGCCTTAATTTTCTTTCCACTCAGGGCAGAGAGAGCGAGCTCTGGGAGTGAGGATAAAATGTTTACTGGGGGATACGATGCTTCTGGATCTCTCTATAAAGAGCCAAGTGGGATGTCAGCTGGGGGTAATGGGCAGAATCCTCCTCTGTTGTAAATCAGCAAAGGTCTGTTGTAGTCAGTGGTGCTACACTGATTTACACTAGCTGAGGATCTGGCCCTATATAATGAAAAGGGAAATGAAGGAAACTTATTAAATAAAAGTTTTATTTAACTTTTTAAAATTGTAATTTTATTGATCTGTTTCTTATATGTGTTTAGTAAAAGGTTCTCTCTCTCTCTCTCTCTCTCTCTGTGTATATACACATATAACAGTGGTGGTTACAACAGAAGAATGTACCAGTGATAACTTGATACAAGACCCCAAATCACACTTATGTGTTTAATGTTGTAACAGTACAAAAGGGTTTTATTATCACCTCAGCCCAATAGGCCCAAGGCACCTGCCCTTATCAACACAACAGACTAAAGTTCTCTTCCCAGCATTGATTTTAATGGTTAGAGCACAAGAGACTGAGAGTCAGGAAACCTGGGTTTTATACTTAGTTCTACTGCAGATTTGTGGGGTTAGTTTGAGCAAGCTCCTAACCCTCTCTGTCCCTTAGTTTCCCCCTCAGTGCAGTGGGGACAGTAATATTGACCCATCTCCTGGTGGGACTGAGAATTATTTAATGTCTGTCTGTAAAGTGTTTTGAGCTTAGACAGGAGGTGCTAGGGAAGGGCAAACAATTATTCTTAGAGCTGAGTCCAAATCATTAAGTGATCATCTGGATCTGAAATTTTTCTGTGTTTCCATGAGTGTTTAGATCCAGGATTCTGGTTCTCAACTATTATAGAGATCAGGGACAATCGTCGAATTCTGATCCAGATTGGAACATTCCCCGAAGTTGTGTTTGGTTCCAAGGCCTTTGTTGGGTTCTAAGCTGTCTAAGTTGTGCTTGTTCATTATTTAAAATAATGTTTACTATTAGTAAAAAATATTTTAATTTAGATTAAAAGTATAATGGGAAACATTTCTAGCTGCATTAAGGTTTTCAAGCTCCTTTTCTTTTTTGCTGGGCCTTAATTTTTGGCCTGAACAATGTTGATCCAGTCCCTTTTACTCTATCCACCTCTTGCCAGTATCTCTCTCCACCTCCAATGTTTTATTGCTATTTTTCCTTCCAGGGACATGTCAGACTGAGACTCTAGGAAGAGAATTCATCACCTCCTACATGGACGACTGTGGGAACTCTAGTCAATTTGAAGTACAAATTACTGGCTACTTTGCCTTCACTTCAGTGTCTGTTTCCATCTCCAATTACACGGGTGATGGGGGAAGGTTTCAGGAGAAGATTATGGTAAATCAGGGAGAGATGGTGCGGGTCAGCCTACCAGAGTCAGTGGGAATTAAGGGCACTACCAATTTCTCCAATGTGGTCCTAGTCAAGGCTGACAAAGATATCTCAGTAGTGTCCGTCAGCAACAAACATGTGAGCCCTGAGAGCACTGTGCTGTATCCTGTCTCCAGCTTGGGAAATGAACACTACATAGTGACTCCCTCTACAGAATCCTTAGATAGTTACCCAGAGTTCTCTGTTATGACATACGAAGACGGCAACCTTGTGACGGTCCATGTGGAAGGCAAGTTACGTTATGAAACAGAGGTCTACTCCACTGGTGACACACTGAAAATTATACTCCTTCCTTTCCAAGGCTACCAGTTACAAGGCATAGCAAATGTGTCTGGCACCAGGATTGTCTCAGAAAAGCCAGTGGCTGTCTTGGTTGGCCAGGTGTGTTTCTGTACTAGCACAAAATGCAACCATGTCTTTGAGCAGCTCCTACCAGTTTGCAGCTGGGGTACAACATACATCATTCCTCCCTTACCCTGGCAGAAAGTAGATGAAATAGTCTACATCACTGCTTCCCAGAGCACAATTGTGTTGTATCAGCTAGGGGAACAGGCAGAGACTGTTACTCTAGCAGGAGGCAGTGTACTCCAGCGTCCTGTCAAGCCCTCGATCCCAGTCTACATCTCTGCTAATGTGGGCATCCAGGTGGTGTTCTACAGCGTGGGCGCAGCTCTCCCTAATTCCTCCCACGCCTTTCTGATGAATGTTCCAGATGTTGCCAGTTACTGCCGGATGTATTCTATAAATGCCCAGGAGGGCTTCGAAAACTTTGCCTTGATGGTGGCCAATACATCAGAGACTGGCGCCATCATCCTAGACAATCAGCCTGTAAGGGATGTGGTGTGGAACCGAGTCGCTGGCACTGAGTTCGTTTGGAGCATGCATATGCTTGCACCTGCCATCAGATCCCATGCTGTGGAACATCCCAGCTCTCCGTTTGCGCTCCTGAGTGTTGGCACTGCCGCCATGGACAGCTATGGGATTCCGGGTTCCTGCAGGAAGAGTGAGTAGCATGGGTTTTAAATCTATTTTGATCACAGTTTGTGTCCATGCTGCAAAGAAAACAGTGTCACAACCAGGGAGGCAACCATGGGCCTGGTGTAAAGTCTGTTGATTTTGATAGAGCTCCATTGAGTTACACCAGCTGAGAATTTGGCCCAACATGCCATCCTAGGCCACCACTAGCCACAGTTACTCAGGCTATGTCCATATTACAGCAGTGACAGCAGCACAGCTACGGCGCTGCAGCTGTGCCTCTGTAGCACTGTAGTGTAGACACTTGGGACAGCGATGGAAGGGCTTTTTCTTTCACTGTAGTTAATCCACCTGCCGAGAAGTGGTATCTAGGTTGATGGAAGAATTCTTCTGTCAACCTAGTGGTGTCGACACTGGGCTCAGGACGCCTTAACTAAGTCTCTCAGGGGTGTGAGCTGCACTGATCTAGTTTCAGCCCAGCCTATGCAGTTACGCAGACAGGGACTCCCGGGGGGGGGACAAGTGGGGCAATTTTCCCCAGGCCCCGGGCCCCGCTCCGGGTCTTCGGCGGTATTTTGGCGGCGGGGGGCTGTTCAGTGCTGCCGAAGATGCGGAGCGACTGAAAGCGCCCCCGCCGCCGAAATGCCGCCGAAGACCTGGACCACCGCCACGTGAGTACAAGTGCCACAGCTTCCCCGCTTTGCCCCAGGCCCCCTGACTCCTCTGGGCGGCCCTGTAGGCAGATGCTCACCAGCTGTTCTGAACTGGTTAAGAACTGTTGCACTTTTCCTCCTACACTTGGTTGTAACGCCCTCTGGGTACCCAAGAGAATTTTGGTGCCTGATTCTTACTTATGCCACTCCTGTGCTTTTGGCAGGGAATAGAAAGGGTGGAGGAAAAGGTAGCTTTAAGCCACCTTTGTGCTCTATGCATTCTGGGACCATGCAGGGTTGCTGTAATTTACCCTCTGCTTCCCATGGCCCCTGAGAACCAGGAAGTAGCTTTAGCATGGTGCAATCTGACCACATCCTTGATCTGCCTTGCATATGAAGCCAAGATCATGTAAAGGCCCTTCTACCAGTTCCACACGAGCTGTGGAGGGTCCCTCCACAGGGAACATTCTTAGGGGCCATTTACACCCAGTTTAAGCACCTTTTCCAGGCCAGAGCAACATAAGGCTTCTAGTGTAATTTAGGCTACGTCCTCACTACGGGGTGGGAGGGGATTTAAGATACACAAATTCAGCTACGCAAATAGCGTAGCTGAATTCGACATATCGGAGCTGACTTACCCCACTGTGAGGATGGCGGCAAATCGACCTCCGCGGCTCCCCCGTCGACAACGCTTACTCCTACCTCCGCTGGTGGAGTACAAGCGTCGATTCTGGGATCGATTTCTACCCGCCGATTCAGGCGGGTAGTGGAGACGTAGCCTGAGGCCTGCTCAGTACCTGAAACTTCAGTCAACCATAAGCCAACCTAAGCCTCAGTGTAGGCAGCACTAGGTGAACAGAAGAATTCTTGTCTTGTCCTAGCTACCAGCTCTCAGAGGTGGATTTACCACAGCAATGGAAGAACCCTTCCACCACTGTAGTCAGTGTCTACACTACAGTGGCACAGCTGCAGCTGCACCACTTTAGTGTTTCGAGTGCAGACATACCTTGATGAGACTCCGGCCTTTTAGAAGTACAATAGCAGGGTTAGAACACCTCTGGGGAAGGGAAACTTCTCGAGTCTCGGTGTAAGAACAAGTCATGTTGGTTATCTCCAAGGATCAAACTTAGGACCTTGTAACTTCATCACCTACTACTGTTTGAGCTAAGGGATGAACTCCCATAGCTAGAGCTGTAGCAGAACCAGACCTGTGGTGGACCATCCCCTAGAGGACACATAACATACACTGATTAATGAGATACACAGACAAAGCTTAAGTGAGTATTAACCAGGTGATGTGTGGACGCACACCAGGCTTTTAGGGCCGAATGTATTGCTGACTGATTAGAGACTCAGTTGAAAGTTGTCAGATAGACAGGGCTTAAGGGATCAATGGAGTTAAAGGGAGACAGCACCTGCTGGGTTTAGGTAGATCATCAACTTTGTATTCTGGTAGGAAGAAAGGATGGCCCTTGTGGCTAAAATGCTAGGCTAGGACTCAAGTGATCAAGCTTCCATTCCCAGCTCTGTCCTAGAGTCCCTGTGTGTGTGGCCTTAGGTGTGTCACTTAGGCCAAGGTTTTCAAAATTGCCTTGTGATTTTGGTTGCCTAACCTGAGACCTTAAAGGGGCCTGATTTTCAGAGGGTGAGTGCTCAGCACTTTTGAAAGTCAGGGCCCTTTTAAGATGTCTCAGATCACGAGACACTTCTGAAAACCATAGCCCTGCAGATGTTGACCTGATGTTATTGTCCTGCCTCTCTTTCTGTTGCTAGATGTTACCTTTAAATGCCAGACTGAGACTCCACAGATACAAGAGCAGTTGGAGATGTGCAAAGATGTCTTTCTGCAGGTACGTGGAAGGGGTTTATTTGGGTTTTTGAGGGTTTTCACAAAGAGTACATAGAAAACTTTGAGCCCGAGGATTCTCTGTCTATCCAGGGTTTACCACTGACTTCAGTGGGAGCAGAATCAGTCCAACCCCAAATGCTTTTGAAAACTCAACCCTATCATGGTGTGTGACACCCCCACAGTATATCAGAGTTCTGCAGTTAATGCATCAGGCAGAGATACAGGAAGTTAGAGTTTGGTTCCCATCTCTGTGTGACTTTGGGCAATTTTCTCAGTCTCTCTGTGCATCGGTTCCCCAATTGTAGAAGGAGGATAATAATCTTTACAAATCCCTGTGAGGAAGGGAAGGAGAAATTCATTAATATGAATGAAAGCTTCAATGCTTTGTGAAATTTCAGCGTGTCTGTGGGCTTCACCACACTTAGCCTTAACATGTTATAATAGGTAGCATTCCACTGGGACGGACAGCTAGCCATAGGTCAAAGCAACATCGCTCTGCAGAACCATTAACCCTAATTTTGGATGGTGTTTCCATGCTTGCAGAAATAACCCATTTCCTCTGATTGTTCTGCAGGGCATCAACAGTGAATTTTGCTCCTTCATGAATTCAACCTTAGTGAATTTGGAGACCATGTGTGCCCAGGACAGAGCAGTATCGCTGCAGGTCAGAGGTTCTGCCCCTCCGTGTGTGGGCTCTCTATGGCCAAATGCCCTGAGCACTGGAATAGCAGTCTCACTTTGGGGGGGAATTGTAGCTGCTCTTCAGAAAAGGGGTATGTGTGCGCATGTGCATGCTCTCTAAGTGGCAGGGGATCTGGGTTCTGTCCCCACTGGTCCTAGGAAGATTCAGATTGCTTCCGGGGGCAACACAGAGAGAACCTAGATGCCTGCTGATTTGTTGCAATGTTCTCTGGCCCGTACACTGAAGGGACCAGGGATGAGGAGTGAATGACACAGGGCGTTAGCCCTCCCCTGGCTTCAGGTTACTTTGGAGTCCTGAGCAAGCCTCAATAGCCTCACTCGCTCTGTAAAGGGCTCCCTCTTTGAGAATGCTGCAGTCCCACTGAGTGGGGAAGGTCACTATGAACCCGTATGTCCCTAAGAGGGTCATTGTTCCCCTGGGAGTCTGAAGAATGTGGCTCATGAACCACTGAAATCCTCCCTCCTTCTCCGGGTGTTTCCTTTCCCAATCCCAGGAAGTTGCTGGCCCCTTTGGTTCCTTCTTGAATAGCTCCACCCTCAGTGCTGGTGGGAACGAGAGCAAGAGGGAGGTGGCCTCTGCCGTGATGTTCCTCCTGCAGAGTGTGGAATTGGCTGCACTGACTGCTGCTTTGAAGTCTCCAGAGATGAAGACCCAGAACATGACAACAGAGTCTATGGGTGAGGAGGATGGGAGGCTCCCACATTGTCTCGTGGAGGCTGTGAGATGGGGGTTATGCTCTATTCAATAAAGAACACCACTGCATCTTCTCTCAGGGTTTATAACCAAGCTATGGGCGGCAGGTGAAAGAGCCATTGAGAGAGGCTAGCCCCCAGCCCCTCCCTCTCTGCCCAAGGCCCCGACTCTCCACTTCCACCCCCTCTCCTCCGCTGCAGCCCAGAGCAACCCGTCCCCTCCGCCCCGCGCTACCCCAGCCCTGGAGCACCGGGCAGCCGGAGCATCCGCAACTCCAGCGCCCCCAGCCCTGGGCCTTGTGAGCGCTGGCCCCAGCCTGCCTGCCTCAGCCTCTAAGCCGTGGAAGAGCGGGAAGGGAATTGGAAGCAGGCAGGATGGAACCAGGGGGCAGAGCATGGGCGGGGCCATGCCAGGCTGTTTGGGGAGGCACAGCCTTCCCCAGCCTATGCTACCCGCCACCCATAAACCCAGCCCAAGGGCTTTGCAGCAATTTGGCAGCTGCCTGAGAGGGTTTTAAAAGCAATGCCAATCTCCTGTCACCACAGACAGCTGCCATTGTGTCCTCCTTTCACTCCCTGTCCCAGCAAAACCTCTTCCTGCTGCTTCCCCTGCTAAAGCGCTGAGGTGAGGCAGCAGGGAGAAGTTGCCTTCTGCCTCTTGGCACAGTGGCATCTTCATGGGGACGCAGGGATGATGGATCATAGAAGGTCAACCAAAGGGGCTCAGGGAAACAGAGAGAAATGGAGGTGAGGAGAAAGGGGGTGGGGATTCTGAGAGAGTGGAGCTCCAAACCTGCCTTGCCCTTACAGCAAGAGGCTTTTCCATTTCCCTCCCCAGCTATCGAGACGCTCCTCGTTGTCCCGACTGCTGGTCCCTGTGATGAGGTCTTCAGGCTGAGAGCTCAGGAGGAGACAATGGACATTCACTGCGATACGGTCACCAGAGCAGCCACAGAAGGTACCATCCTAGTGCTTCCCAGGCACTCACCCCTTTAACTAGACACCAAACCCCAGCCCTAGTTCTCCCCTTCCTCTCACCCCAGGCTGGCTTGCTTGCCTCTGTTATCCTGACACTAGTGTGGATCTTGTTGGCTGAGCCAGTGTTTCTCAGGCCATTGAGCTCTGCAGAGCCCTTCATTCCTGGTTGTCCTGCAGCATAAAAACCGAGCAATGGGAGGGGCAGGGAGGAGAGAGAAGTTTTGATGGGTTATGAATTGGTCCAGAGAATGGAAAGATCAAAGATCCATAGACTCAACACATGATATCCTGATGATGAGCCCAGCTAGGCCCCAGGTTGACGTGTGTGACGTCCTGGAATGGAACCAGGATGATATTTACCAGTTTTACTCCGATTTTCGGGCAAGTATGACCTAACTGGGACTGGTTCTTAATTCTTCAGAACCAGGGAAAGCTCCTCACTAACCAACCCCTCTGCCTCTCCTAACCAAGAAAACTATGGCTTCACCTCAGTGCCTTTTACCTAGGGCTGTCTACCAGGCTGGATAATGTGCAGTATGGGGGTATAATTTCTAAAGAGCACTAACGTACTGTGCAGTAATTGGTCTTTATAGACCCTACTAGTGTGCACTAAAGGTTTCCTAGTGTGCTTTAATGTACGTTACTGCACTTTAGGAATCACACTCCCATAGTGCACGCCAGATGTTTCCAACACAGAAGCACTTCTGTGGAAGAAGAGGGAGGAGGCAACATACTCTAGTGGTTAAAGCTCAAAATGCTAGACAGAACTCTTGGGTTCTTTTCCCAGCTCTGACCCAGACTCGTTGTGACCTTTGGCACCTGGCTTGCTCTTTCTTTGTCTCAGTGTCCCTGTGTCTATGATGAAGCATCATTTCATGTTTTCAGATTCTTGGGCTGTTGCTTTTATTTCTTACTCCACCCTGGACTCCATCATGAACAAGAGATTTCTCAAGGGGGGAGATCTAATGGCTGATGAGAAATTGAGGAATTTTCACCTGAATTCCAGGGTGGTGAGTGGGGCTGTCGGAGATGGGAGGTTCATGAACCTCTCCAAACCCGTGAACTTCACCCTGAGCCATAGACAGGTGAGTGTCGATCCTTTTACTTTGCTCTGTGCCCGGGGCTGCAGCTGTTCACTTAAAAGGTGCGTCTCCTGCAGGGCATTTGAGTTCTGTTGCCTTTCTGGACTGAGAAACAGTTATCTGAGAAAGAGAGGGCGCTTCTTCAGTCCTGACACGGGGGCTTTTTTGGACATTACATAAGGTTCACACCAGGCCTGATTGGGTTATGATTCATCATGTAAAATGCTCAGGAGTAACAACTGTCCCTGACTCACCCTTAGAGCAGGAATAATTGGAAAACAACTCCCTATAGCAGTGGTCCCCAAACTTTTGAGGATTGCCCCCCCCCTTAACACTGTTCACGCCCCTCCATCTGAGCCAGGGATGGGAGCGGGGCCGCAGCTTGGGGGTAGGGGGAAAGGACATGGACGCGGTAAGGGGGCTGAGGCTGGGGCCGCAGTTGGGTTGATTCTGGGGCCATGAGCAGGGCCAGAGCCATGGCTGGGGGCTGAGGCTGGGGGCGGGAGTGGAGCAGCAGCCAGGTTGCAGTGGGAGCCAGCAGCCAAGCCCATGGCCAGGTGCGGCTCCACTCCCAGCCCCTCCCCTGCCCCCAGCCTCGGCCCTGGGCCGGGAATTGAGCTGTAAGGGGCTGGGGCTGGGAGTGGAGCCATGTTGAGGTTGGGGATGGTGCCACGCATGGGGCTGGAAATCGGGGATGTGGCTACGGGTGGGACCAGAGCAGAACTCAGGGTGGGGAAGGGCTGGGTGGTGCTCCCTCTCTGCCCCCCATGGGGGCTGACCTGGGAATTGTCCCTCTGAAGGTTCCTCTATGTCCCCCTAGGGGGGCGCACCCCACAGCCCTATAGATAGCAGCCCCACAGCCCTATAGATAGCAGAGTTCAGGTAAACAGCTTGAGATGGTGCCTTCTTTGAGGAAGTAATGAACTTGCTAGAGTGCATATGGATATTTGTGGGCGGGTATGTGAATGCCTTTTAATGACTCAAATTGGAACTGCACAATAGTGTGTCATAGACCTTACAGTGCTGAGAGTTAAGGGAATTACCACTTTAGCTCTGGGGTCAGGGGCTTGTGCTATTGGAACTGGAGGATCTCGCTTGTATTTCCACTGCCAATGGGAAGTCCCAAAAGGCTGCTACGTGCTGCACAAAGAGAGCCATGAACCTGTTGGTGACTTCAGATTTATTACTGTCTATTAGAGATGTGTGACAAAAGAAACAGTGTTCTCCCCATGATCCAGTGAGGAGCATGATGTGGTGTTTTTGTTTCCAGGCAAAGAAAGAGGAGGAAGAGACTCTCTGCATTCACTGGAAATTCATCACTGGGAAAGGCACCTGGTCTCCAGACGGCTGCACCACTGTGCACACGAACAGCACTCACACCATTTGTAGCTGTAACCATCTCTCCAGCTTCGCCCTCCTTATGGGTCACACCGGAGTGGAGGTATCTCACTGTCAAACTCAGCTCAAAGGGCTTGACTCTGAGCTCCTGACTTGGGCAAAATCAGTGGGAATTTTGCCTGAATGAAGACTGCCTAGGAACCTCAGGGTATAATCTGTGGCCAGACAGGATGGGTCAGAGTCAAGGGGGCTGGGCTGGGTTGTGATCTGAGGTGCCTAGAGTAGCCCACACTGACAATGCCAAGGCCAGGGCAGGTTGCAAAAAGTAGAGCAGATTCCCCCAGAAATGGTGGTTAACACTGTAGTTAGAATCACCAACCAGTCACAATCTGTGCTCTTGATCTCCCACACTGGCTATCAAGAAGCTGAAAAAAAGAAATCACACCCCCCTTTTATTGCATTCCAGTCTCTGGCTCCCAATCAGCAGATAGGTCTAGTAAAGTGAGAAGTTACTTAAAACTCTATTCACTTAACAAAATGTTCCTCTGATCCCCAAAGGGGCAGCCACATTGCCAGGGCAATATTAGTTTGGATCTTACCCAAAATACCACGCTACCGGCCAATCCTTTAGTATCTAAAACTAAAGGTTTTATTATAAATAAAAAGAAAAGAAAGAGAAGAGAGTTGTTAAATGATCAAAGCAATCCAATACAAATGACTTCAAGGTCCATATATCAGGTTCTTAGCAGCATTCGTGAGCTTGTTGGCTTATAAAGTCCCTCTGGAACACACCCAAATCTTATAGGGGTCTATCAGACCTCTGTTCAAAACTTCCATTTGTAGAGAAGTTACTCCAGAGGTGAGAAGCAGGACTGAAGACAAAATGGAGGTGATGCAGCTGCCTTTTTCTATCCTTTTCCACGTGGATTGTACTTCCTCTGTCCCAAACACAAGCTCACAGCATATGGGCATGGAAAGGTACTTGGAGTCCCCTGTCCATAGGCATGTCCCTACATGTCCTGCTGACTCATGGGCATAGCCCTTGGCTTCTCTGAATGGGTTCACTATAGAGCTCAGCGGTTCTCAAACTTTAGCAACCTGAGGATCCCCGTTTTGATTTTAAATTTTTCACAGACCCCCAAGCGCCCGCTCAGCCCCAGACCCCACCCCCATTCCATTCATTCCCCCAAGGCTGCACCCCACCCCCGCTCCACCCCTGCTTCTCCTCTTCCCTGCGCCTTTCCACCCCGTCCCCCGAGTGCACCCCATCCCCGCTTCTCCCCCTCCCAGCGCCTCCTGCATACTGCTGAGCAGCTGTTCCCCAGCGTGCAGAAGACACTGGGAGGGAGGTGGGGGACTTGGTCGGTGGGGCCTTCGGACCCTCTGGGGTGCCCTCATGGACCCCAGTTTGAGAAACGCTGGTATAGCTGATTACCCTTGATGGGCCACAAACAGACTGGATCATGCTGATGATAATCTGTATGGGAATGTCACCCAGGAACACAGCACAGATATATCACACATATTTATAAGTCACAATGCAAAGATGATACATACATATAAACAAGATTATCATACTTAGCAAATCATAACTTTTCAACTGATACCTTATGTCATAAATAGACAGTTAAGGGTTAAGGCCTCTTTTACCTGTAAAGGGTTAAGAAGCTCACCTAGCCTAGCTGACACCTGACCTGAGAAACCAATGGGGGGACAAGATTTTTCAAGAGGAAGGAGGGAAGTTTTCCTTTGTTTCAGTGTTTGTTAAGTTTTGTGCCGGAGATAAAAAAGATCCCAAAATCAGCCTCTTATCGGAGTAGTGAGTATTAGAGAAGAAATAAATAGGTTTATGTTTATTTTCTTTTGTGACTTGTCTTGTGCATTAGAGGGATAATCAAATTGGGATTTCTTTTGTGTAACTAAGGTTTTGCCCAGGGGAACATCCTCTGTGTTTTGAATCTGTTGTCTGTGAGAGATGCTTGTATGCGCTCTCCCAGAGATTTTCCTTTCACCTTTCTTTCTTTAATTAAAAGCCTTCTTTTTAAGAACCTGGCATATCTTGAAGATTCATTGCGGTTTTGTAATATTGGTATCCATAATATTATAAATGGTCACCCATATTCCATAGAATCATAGAACTGGAAGGGACCTCGAAGTCATCTAGTCCAGTCCCCTGCACTCAAGGCAGGACTAAGTATTATCTAGACCATCCCTGACAGGTGTTTGTCCAACCTGCTCTTAAAAATCCCCAATGATGGTGATTCCACAACCTCCCTAGGCAATTTATTCCAGTGCTTAGCCACCCTGACAGGAAGTTTTTCCTAATGTCCAACCTAAACCGCCCTTGCTGCAATTTTAGCCCATTGCTTCTTGTCCTATCCTCAGAGGTTAAGAAGAACAATTTTTCTTCCTCCTTCTTGTAAGAACATTTTATGTATTTGAGAACTGTTATCATGTCCCCACTCAGTCTTCTCTTCTCCAGACTAAACAAACCAATTTTTTCAATCTTCCCTCATAGCTCATGTTTTCTAGGTCTTTAATCATTTTGTTGCTCTTCTCTGGACTTTCTCCAATTTGTCCACATCTTTCCTGAAATGTGGCGCCCAGAACTGGACACAATTTTCCAGTTGAGGCCTAATCAGTGGGGAGTAGAGCAGAAGAATTACTTCTCATGTCTTGCTTACAATACTCATGCTAATATGTCCCAGAATGATGTTTGCTTTTTTGCAACTGCGTTATACTGTTGACTCATATTTAGCTTGTGATCCACTCAGGGCTGTCCTTAGCCATACGCAGCAGCAAACGTGGCTGCTTAGGGCACCCAAAAATTTGGGACACCCCAGGGTCTTAGTGTCCACCCTTCCACTTCTTCCTATGCCTGTGCTGACCTTTCCTGCAGGCTCCCACAGCTGGCTGCTGCAGCCTGGTGACTCTTACTCCAGAGGGGAACTTAAAAGTAAAAAAAGCCTCCAGCCATTCAAAGAGCCATTCAAGTGGTAATGAAGCCATTTAACAGGCATTTGCCAACCCTCAGGTATATACTGTCAGTTTCTGAGTTTACTGACAAAAACCGTTGTGCATTACTGTAATATTTACTCAGAACATGTTAGTCTACAGAACCTTCGTTTAAAAGTTGCTTTAAAAATATTTCATTAGAAGATTGCTGGAGATTATAAAATCACATCTCTAAAAAATCCTTGCATAGATTTTTAGATCCACAATCTGAGTATTCATCTTTAGCCTTAAATGCTTGGATCTTCAGACGTATAGTTTTTAAAATAAATCCTTCAAAAGACCACTCTTATCTAAAATACACATTTTAATTTTAATTACTATAGTACAAAAAACTTGCTTCCCAAGTCTTCCGGTCCTTTCTGTCCATCCCTTTCTCCCTTCACCCTCCCTCCTCCCCCCGCATTGAAGAGAGGCTAGCCCTTAAAGGGACAACATCCCTTTCCTTCCAGACAAACGAGTTTCCCTTTCTTTACTTCTGACTATTTGATGAACTAGTTTTAAGAAAACCCTCCAGTAAAATCAGTACCTTAGTAAGATTTAAAATCCTTTGTTATGCCTAAAATCTTTGGAAACTTATTTTTTAAAGTTGGTGAAATTTCATAAACATGTCTGTTGTTATGGAGATCACACAAAGTAAATTAGTATTACCTTTTTCTAAAAGCAATGAACATTGTTATGAACTCACTAAACCTCTGTGACTGATTAATTTAAACGAATGTCTTTGTTTCAGTGAGTTAAATATGTAGTAATCTGGAATGGTTACTTTATGAAGGCTTAAGAGTATATTTAAATTATAAAATCAGCTTAGAAATACTGATTAAGAAAATGTAAAACAGAGAAGAGCTGCATCACGTATTCCATAATATTTAATGTTGTATTCAGCAGGACAGCTGACTTGCCCTTACTCCAAAGTTTTTGCAAATAAATCTCTGACAAACTTCAGGGTATATCAAAATACCTGTGACTGACATTTTTTATTCCTAAATTTAGTGCTTTTAATTAGGTACCATCTGCATGTCCAGTCTTCACCTTCTGGCATGCAGTGGAAAACATGCTCCATTTTCTTTTGAAAAAAACTCCCACTCTTCTGCAATTACTTTCTAATGTAATTTGCTTCATTAGGGTTCAGGGATTTGGCTGGAAGGGGATGAGCAGGGAGGGGGAGGGAAGAGAGGAAGGAGACAGTAGGGAGGGGCGGGGCCTGGGGAGAGTAGGGGCGGAGCCTGGGCAGAGCAGGGGTGGAGTATGGGCAGGGCCACAGGCAGATGAGGTGAGCTGGGGAGCTAGGTTCCCCAAGCGGCAGCTTCACGCACTGCCCATGACAGCAGGTTAGAGCGGGTCAGCTCCCGCACACCCAGTGCATGCTGCAATCTCGTTAGGCAGGGGCCAGCACCACACATTATGCATGAGGGAGAGGGTATGGGGGTCTCTGCGAGGAATTGTGACTCTGCCACCATGAGGTGGGCCGGGTGTCTCGGTACCCTTTGCTACCTCGTCCCTCCACCCTCCCTCCTTCACCCCCCCCCCCGCCCCTCACGGGCTGTGAGCCCGGGCTACCATCAGGCATGGGACACCAGTTTAATAATACTGTGTAGGGCCCCATAAATCCTAAGGACGGCCCTGGATCCACTATGACCCCCAGCTCCCTTTCCACATTACTCCTACCTAGGCAGTCATTTCCCATTGTGTATGTGTACAACTGATTGTTTCTTCCTAAGTGGAGTACTTTGCATTTGTCTTTATTGGATTTCATCCTATTTACTTCAAATAATTTCTCCAGTTTGTCCAGATCATTTTGAATTTTAATCCTATCCTATCCTCCAAAGCACTTAAACAGAAATGGACCCAGAACCAATCCCTGTGGGACCCACTCATTATGCCCTTCTGGCATGACTTTGAACCACTGATAACTACTCTCTGGGAATGATTTTCCAACCAGTTATGCACCCACCTTATTATTTATGAGACAGTCATAGAATCATAGAATATTAGGGTTGGAAGAGACCTCAGGAGGACATCTAGTCCAATCCCCTGCTCAAAGCGAGACCAACACCAACTAAATTATCCCAGCCAGGGCTTTGTCAAGCCAGGCCTTAAAAATCTCTACGGAGGGAGATTCCACCACCTCCCTAGGTAACCCATTCCAGTGCTTCACCACTCTTCTAGTGAAATAGTGTTTCCTAATATCCAACCTAGACCTCCCCCACTGCAACTTGCTCTGTCATCTGCCACCACTGAGAACAGCCGAGCTCCATCCTCTTTGGAACCCCCCTTCAGGTAGTTGAAGGCTGCTATCAAATCCCCCCTCACTCTTCTCTTCTGCAGACTAAATAATCCCAGTTCCCTCAGCCTCTCCTCGTAAGTCATGTGCCCCAGCCCGCTAATTATTTTCGTTGCCCTCTGCTGGACTCTCTCCAATTTGTCCACATCCCTTCTGTAGTGGGGGGACCAAAACTAGACACAATACTCCAGATATGGTCTCACCAGTGCCGAATAGAGGGGAATAATCACTTCCCTTGATCTGCTGGCAATGCTCCTACTAATGCAGCCCAATATGCCGTTGGCCTTCTTGGCAACAAGGGCAAACTGCTGACTCATATCCAGCTTCTCCTCCACTGTAATCCCCAGGTTCTTTTCTGCAGAACTGCTGCTTAGCCAGTCAGTCCCCAGCCTGTAGCAGTGCATGGGATTCTTCCTTTCTTAGTGCAGGACTCTGCACTTGTCCTTGTTGAACCTCATCAGATTTCTTTTGGCCCAATCCTCCAATTTGTCTAGGTCACTCTGGACCCTATCCCTACCCTCCAGGGTATTTGCCTCTTCCCTCAGCTTAGAGTCATCTGCAAAATTGCTGAGGGTGCAATTCATTCCATCATCCAGATCATTACTAAAGATGTTAAACAAAAAGATGTTGAAAAAACTCTGTTTGATACTGGCTGCCATCGAGCCTTTGATCACTACCCGTTGAGCCCAACAATCTAGCCGGCTTTCTATCCATTTTATAGGCTATTCATCCAATCCATACTTCTTTAACTTGCTGGCAAGAATACTGTGGGAGACTGTATCAAAAGCTTTGCTAAAGTCAAGATATATCACATTCACCACTTTCCCCATATCCACAGAACCAGTTATCTCATCATAGAAGGCAATCAGGTTGGTCAGGAATGACTTGCCCTTGGTGAGTCCATGTTGACTGTTCCTGATCACCTTCCTCTCCTCCAAGTGTTTCAAAATGGATTCCTTGAGGACTGCTCCATGATTTTTCCAGGGACTGAAGTGAGGCTGACTGGTCATGCGAGACAGTATTAAAAGCCTTACTATAGTCAAGATATACCACATCTACCGCTTCCCTCCGCCCATCCATAAGGCTTGTTACCCTGTCAAAGAAAGCTGTCAGGTTGGTTTGACACAATTGGTTCTTGACAAATCCATGCTGACTGTTATTTATCACCTTATTATCTTGTAGGTGTTTGCAAATTGATTGGTTAATTATTTGCTCCATTATCTTTCTGGATACGGAAGCTAAACTGACTGGTCTGTAATTCCACAGGTTCTCCTTACTTCCCTTTATTTCCCATATGGCGTCACAGGATTCACTAGTGATTCTCCCTTTGCTGTGTTACAGGAGAGTGACCCACTGAGCATCATCACCTACGTGGGACTGACCCTCTCCCTGCTGTGTCTCCTCCTCGCCATTCTCACCTTCCTCCTGTGCCGCTCTATCCGCAATGTCAGCACCTCCCTTCACCTGCAGCTCTGCCTCTGCCTCTTCCTGGCCGACCTACTCTTCCTCACCGCGGTGACCCGCACCGGCAGTCAGGTTTGTTATCCACTTTTATTCTTGGTTTAAAATTGAACTGTGTCCAGATCCTCTGTCACCATTTCTAAAGCTCCCCTCACCCCAGGACCTTTTTATACCCTCAGCTGGATGGTAACATTTATTCCATGCCCTTTAGTCCCACAGAATTAATTATTTACTCCCCTCCAAAAGAAATCTCTATGGGTGAAACCAGTCCTTCCCTTTTTTCCTTGTGGGCTCCTTCCTTCATCATTCAGACAAAGGAACCCCGATTTCCAGAATCACAGTACCCTGCCTGTCCTCTCTGCCCCAGACTGATGGGCAGATGCAAGAAACCTATACCCTGAAGCAGATATAGAGAAGAGAACCTACACCCTCCAGGTCTCTCCCTATTATGAGGATCAGGAACTTGTTTATATCCCTGCTCCCTTTCCTAGGATTCACAGTATTCAACAATTTCCATGATTTATTTGGGAACTACAACCCCCAGAAACCATCTTTTCTGAGTGGAGATCAGGACCGGGCTGGACTCTGAATGATTGAAAGGGCCAGACAGCTTGCTCTTAGACAAGCCCCCATAGACTGAAGAACGTATTGTCTCTGGGAGAGCTCCATAACTGGAGAGATGTGCCCTATGTGATCCCCCCCAAAGTCCTCCCACCTCCAAATTCAATATTTCCCTTCCCAGAAGCAGTGTCCCAGAGCTCTCTCTCATCCTGTCCTCAGGTGGTGTGTGCTGTTATTGCTGGCTTCCTACACTACCTCTTCCTGGCCTGCTTCACCTGGATGTTCCTGGAGGGGCTGCACCTCTTCCTCACCGTCAGGAACCTGAAGGTCGTGAATTACACCAGTGCCAGCCGGTTCAAGAAGAGATTCATGTACCCATTCAGCTATGGATTCCCAGCCTTGGTGGTGGCTATTTCAGCAGCAGTGAATCCTGAAGGCTACGGAACTTCCAAACAGTACGTGCAGCGCCCATCCCAAAGGGGAGCTGGGATATGGCTTCCATGCGGTTGTCCGGCTCACCCCAGGTCTGACTTGAACCTAGATTTCCCAGCTCACCCTGCCTGGGAGCTGAATGTCCCCCTGGAACCCTTCCCATCCCCAGGGACACTAAGCTGCCCCGAGCGCTGCAGTTGAGTTGCCCACCTGTCAGACATCTACACCCCTCACTCCACTGATGATGCGGAAGAACAAGCCAGAAAGATCCCAACTTGACTCCCAGCTCCCAGGCTGGGTTTGTGGGGCTGGTGGGTAGGAAAGAAATGCATCTTCTTACTGTGTGCAAATCCCAGTGGATCCCCTCTCTAAAGTGAGTGACTCCATCTCCATCAAAACAGGGTGTGGCGTGTTCTAGACACCCCAGGCCAGATCCTCAGCTGGTGTAAATCAGGGTAGCTCCACTTCCTTCAGTGCAGCGAGGCCAATGTCCATCCGCTGCATGTCTGGCCCTCCAGCAATACTGCGCCCATCTACCAGAAAGGGTCATTTGAGGAGGTGGAAGAGGAAGTGGGGACTGAAAGCAGCAGATGCTGAAGTAGATGGGAAGGGCTGTTTCCCTGCTGCCTGCAAGAGAGTTGCCCATGTCACAGGCAGGCTGAGATCCATCTCGCTTTTGAGAGCCAGCTGCCCTGTGACACTCACTCTCTGCCCCCGGGGCTGAAAAAGGGCAGTAATCCCATTAAAGTCACCTTCTTCCTCCCTCCCTGTAGCTGCTGGCTCAGCCTGGAGAAAGGCTTTCATTGGAGCTTCCTGGGTCCAGTCTGTGCCATAATCCTGGTGGGTACCTCACAGAACCACAGGGCCCCATTCTCCTCTCACCTCTGCAACCCTGTGGACTCCAGTGGAGCCAAGAGAAGAATATCTCCCAGAGAATTTAAGATGAAAGAGTCCTATAAGATCCCATTTCATCCATCCCTCTTTGGCCAGTGCAGGATTTCCCCCAACACAACAGACAACCTTCTATGGAGTCAGTTGGGGCGAATGGGTCAGGCCCTGGGTTGTGAGTCAGGAGACCTGACTCTGCCACTGGCCTGCTGTGTTAACTTGGGAAGTAGCTTCTTCTCGCTGTACCTCTGTTTCTCCTCCCACCCTTTGTCTGTCTTGCCCATAGGCACTGAAAAAAAATAGTGGATGCTCACTGGCAGCCAGCTCCCCCACTACCCACCCCGTGCCTCCCACCTGCCAGCAGCCCCACTGATCAACTCCTTCCCCTCCATCCCACCTGCCACAATCAGCTGTTCTGTGGTGTGCAGGAGGTGCTGAGGGAGAGGGGGCGGAACTGGGTGGGAAGAGTTGGGTCGGGGGTGGGAAGAGTCGGGGGCTTGGAGAAGGGGGGGGTGGGGTGGGGGTGGGGCTTGGGGCCAAGTGGAGGTGGAAAGAGATGGGGTGGGGGCTTGGGACAAAGTGTTGGGTGGGGGTGGGGCTCGGGGTTGAGCACCCCGGGACCTGGGGGAAGTCAGCGCCTGTGGTCTTGCCTAGTTATTTTGCTAACATATGCTCCAGGATGGGGGCTGCCCCTTTCTAGCTGTGAGTACAGAACCCAGTGCAATCTTAGTTGGAGCCTCTAGGTGCTACCATCATATGATTAATTATAATATGTCATTACTCATACAATGCTGCCTTGGAAGCAAGTGGAACCCCTGCCGGAATGAGGATAGTTTTGTCCCTTGCCTTGTCCGGCCTGGCTGGTAAATAACCCAAGTGATGGGGGAAGGGAAGGTGGCTGCAGTGTGGGGAGTTTGAGGATGGAAGGGTACATGTGTTGCAGGAAGGGTACATGTGTTGCAAAAGATAGAGGTAGCAAATGTCCTTGCAGATTCCTCCCCATCTCAGGCAGCAGGTTAAGAATTAATTTCAGCCTCAGAATTGAAGGGAATACTCTATAGACAGGTTTCAGAGTAGCAGCCGTGTTAGTCTGTATCCTCAAAAAGAACAGGAGTACTTGTGGCACCTTAGAGACTAACAAATTTATTAGAGCATAAGCTTTTGTGGGCTACAACCCACTTTTTCGGATGCATAGACAGGATCTAGAAGCTTTGGCCAAATCACACGGCTCTAAATCTGGAATAACTGCAGACCCCATTCGAGTCAGTGGAGTCACTCCAGGTTCAGATAAGAGCAGAATGTGGCTCTCTGGCTGTATGATCACGTGATGCATTGCAGCCCTGCCTATGCCAACAGTTCCCTGCACGGCCTGGGACCAAGATCTGGCAGGGAATGGTGTATGACCCACCTTGACGAGCAGTCACTGGTGTGCAGCAGTCTGATCCCATAGGACTGTTCCATGCTTCAGCCAGAGAGATTGGCCTTGGCTGGCATGTTTTACAAGGAATATTTCATGCTGTTTCCACAGATAAATTTAACATTTTTTCTTGTAACCCTCTGGAACCTGAGAGACAAACTCTCCTCCCTTAATGAAGATGTGTCCACTCTCAAAGACACCAGGTAGGACAGCGCTAAATCTACTAGAAGGGTCCAGTGAGCCTCCTGTATGGGAATTCCTGTGGGATTCAGCACATATTCCTGCTACCATACAGCTGAGCACATGCCACTGTAGGCTTTCCAGGTTATCTTGGCGACCTTCTGCTTGATGAGAGAGTAGCAGTCTCACTGCCCAAGGAGCTGATAAACCCCAAGTCACATCAGCAGTCCCTTACTCGTGAATCCTAAAGTTGTCCATGGGACCATCTGCCAAAATAAGGACAATTTGTATGAATAACAGTATGCTGTATAGGACACAGCACAGCCAGGGTGGCAATTGAAGGGTCAGGTTAGGAGAGAGGAGAGGGGAGGTCTACGGCAGTAAAGGATCCTCATGGGAGATACTTTTCTGCCATGTGCATCATGTTGGTCCCTGGATGGATATTGAGATGACAGTTGCAGTCCGTTCCAAAGCCCGCGGAAGTCATTATGAAATCTGTTTGTTCGGGAGGAACAAGATCAGGGCTGCCAGCTAGGAGTGCTGGATGGAGATATGAGAGGGGGAAAAGATTTTGGAACCAGATCAGAATGTTGAGGCTTCAGAGAGCCATGGTGTTACTTACTGCACATGCCTAGAGCTGTGAAGGAGAAATGCAAGTCTGTGCTGATATTCAGAGCTGGGCCATGTGCTACTTAGGGAGGAAACTCATCTCTTTTCCCTGGGGCTGTGGATACTGTCGAGGTAAAGTGCCATCCACTGAGGAGGAAGGAAAGTGTGGCTTACTTGTTGCTCTGTAGCAACCCCTCTGTCTATTTATGGAACAACATAGATGGGTTCCCGAGACCTCAATATCCTGTTCCCACTTGATTGTCACATTGCCAGGGCCTGATGTGAAGGGATTAAAAACAAAATATGTGAAGGGATTAAAAACAAAACTGTAATGAGAGGTTGAACCATTTGCTTTGGAAGAGCCACCTATAGGAGGGAAGGTGTGTGTGGGGGGGAGATGGTTGGGCACAATATTGTAATTCAGATTCATAGGCGTAAGTTGCCATTGTGTTTGTCTTGACAATAACCCTAAGACACAGTAAAGCGGGTGTCAGCTGTTTTGCCCCACACCACCCAGAGCCCCCTGATTCAGTCACTCACCATAGGGTCGTTATAACGGGATCTCTCCATCTGCCTTTATCCAGACTACTGACTTTTAAAGCTATCGCCCAGCTATTCATTCTGAGCTGCACGTGGAGTCTTGGTTTCTTACAAGTTGGCTCAGCAAAAATGCTCATGGCGTATTTATTCACCATTGTCAACAGCCTGCAGGGAGCCTTCATCTTCCTGGTGCACTGTCTCCTCAATCGCCAGGTAATGCCCATGGCGCGTCATCAGCCACCCAGTGACTTCACGGGCCTAGCAGTGGCCTGGTCTGAGGGTGTTAGTTACATGATGTAGTGACCATGTCCCTTATTCTCCAGGTGAGAGAGGAGTACAGGAGATGGATTAAAGGCACAAGAAAAACCAGCCCCACAACTCAAAATTTTACTCTGTCCGTGTCCACTGTCACTATCAGCACCAAGATGGTAAGAGATCCTCTATTCTGTTCCAATACCAGCATCCAAAAGTCGCATCCATCTGGGTCTGTTGTAGCTCCTGAGGTGCCTTGTCCCCTGAGTGACACATGCTTATTTTAATCCATCTGAGAACAGCATTGGGAGTCTTAGTGAGATTCAATTTCATCCAAATCAAGGGGGAATCCCAGGTCTCCTAGAACCCAGCACAGAACTCTTCCTTTCTTGTGCACCTCCACGTTCCCTTCCCTTTGCTTCTTTCCAAGTTCATGCATCACTCACTGTGGAACAGGCAGGGAAGATGTTGGCTTTGACACAAATTCAGGTAATTATCCAAGTGGGGAGGCTTGCAAACCAAAACCTAGGTGCAAATATTGTCAGTGCAGATGGGCCATACCCAACGAAGAGTTAGCACTGAATGGAATTTCCTCTGGCTCCATTACCTCTACTGGGAAAGAATCTAGAAGCTTTCTCTGGAGGGAAAAGTGGAGCCTTATATATGGAAAAGCCTCCCTGCTCCAGTCCCAGCACGAGATGCCACAACCTTTGTCTGGAAGTGGACATTTCTGGTTTATTTAGAGCAGCCTATATTGACTGCTGCTTTATGGCTTACCTGTGCATGGGTGGGGGAAGGGAGCGGGCTTTGTCTACTCTTGTTTAGTTATTTTCCTACACGTGATGTCACTTCAGTGGAGGCTGGCTGAATTTTGCAGACTCTGCACTATTACTGAATGAGGCCCGAGTCCTGATCCCATTGACGTTGACTGGAGTTTTTCCCATGGGATTGGCACTCAATGTATATTTGTTTTGCTGGCAGGTGAGTTGGGGAGAGCCCTCCACTTCATCTCTGTGAAACAGTCACCTCTCCAACCAGCGATGTTGATCATACAGCCGGCTTTGCTGTGCCAGTGGGGCAGGTGCTTCAGCTGCCATTCTTCATCACAACTACATACACAACCTGGAAGGGGAAGCAGGATAGGACAAAATCCACAACTCCTGAATTCAAAGGCCACCCTAGGCTTGTAGCTGGGTGTCTCTCCCAGATTTAAAGGGCCAGATGCCAGGTTCAGAGAGCAGTTATTTCTTAGAGAAAGCACACCATGCGGGAGGAGGGGAGTGATTTGCAGAGCCCTCGCGTGTTATGTGTGTGAGTTAGCTCTGCAGGTTCACTGTAATGAGTAAATAATAAAATAACCTGCTTATGGACCTTTGTTGCGTCTTTGGTTTGAGGGTTTGTTATCACGGTCGGCCTGTCCTGGAAACCTTGGGCCCAATTCTAAAGCCTCTTTATGCCAATCTGGCAGTGTAAAGGGGCTTTAAAATGGGCAGAAATGGCCCTGTGATTAGCCCTTCTGTGCAGGAGTCCTTCCTGGCTGCTGTAGAGCTGGCATAAAATCTCTACGTTAGCCCCACTCCCAGCCCCTGGCATGGGGGTTGTGACTGGTGGGGTGGAGGTGCTGCTGAGGGCATGGCTGTCACTGCACCACTAAATGTTCTTCCACTTTTTTTTTTTTAAGGAAATTTGTTTTCAAACCATGGTTTCCCCACAACTCTATGAAATTCGCTGATGTCATCTTTCCATAAGAAACTTCTCCAAACTGAGAGCAATGACTGTCAGACCACTTCTGTTCGCCAGTATTTATTTATATTATATGGGCACGTAAAGTCTCATGATGCTTGGTGCTGTACATACACATAGTCAGAGACAATCCCTGTCCCAAAGAGCTTACAAGCTAAGTAGACAAGGTACACAAGGTGGGAGAACAGAAGGATTATTACCCCTGTTAGACAGCGGGGGGACAGGGGATCAGGTGACTTGGCTAAAGTCACATAGGGAGCCTGTAGCAGAATCAGGAACTAAATTCAGTTCTGCTGCCTTAGGATGTTTTTTGATTAAGACGTTGGACTTTCGCCATATCTCTCCTATTCAGCACCATTCAGATATTCAGCTGGTGATAATCAGCTTTGTCGTTCTAAGGAGATGTTGCCTAATGGTCCCTGTAGATTCAGGGTATCAGGCAGCGCAGCGGTCTTGCTCACTTTGGAAGAGCTGCAGAAAAAGTGGCTGTGAACTTCCAAAAAGGAGGTGTGCTCAGGGCCTAACTCAGTACGTTTTTCTAAAAATAGATTTAAGTTACACCTCTTTCACTGCACATTGGCCCTTAGCGGTAATAGGGGCTGGGTTGAGATGTAGCTGCACAATGCACTGTTGATTAATGTAGGTCTCAGCTCTCTGCTTGAGCTGCAGGATGGTCACGTGGCTATGACTGTGGAGTGGGATGGCAGATCTGCGGTCTGTTCTTGGCTCTGCCACAGCTGCCCCATATGTGGAAGGGGTATGCAGTGCATGATATTGAAATACACACAGACACCCCATGGATTCTGGGTGTGGAGAGGGTGTGTTAAGACTAACCAAGACTCCGAGCCAATCCGTGTGAAGGGCAAAAGGTTCCCCAATTGCAAACGTGCTCCTGGCGCCATGCCTCATCCTCGTGGTGGATCCAGGTTCTGCCTCCTCACCAGACGTCCTCATCAGATTCAAACTTAACGGGTTCATGGATTTCCTCCAAGCTCAGGAGCTGTGCATCCTGCTTTAACTGACCTGTGGATAAAACTGTCCTCCTGCCTCCAACAAAATATCTCTCCTTTTACATGACTAACACCTCTGACATATTAGCTGATAATGATGGTGAACGTGCTCCATCTGTACCTGCTACTAACACTCCAGGGAATTGTCTGTTCCCTCACATGCACCTCCTGTCAGAAATGTGGACTGGTCCAGCTTCTGGTGGGGTTCTAAGAGGGCTTATCATGCTCAGCAGAGACAGAGTCCTCTCTCTTCCCCAGCTCCCACCTCATACACAGATAAACCAACAAGTAGCAGCTATCAGCTGTTTTCAATAAAGCAGGAATTTTGTCTTCCATGCAAAGGCTTCAGTGTCTGCTGCTGGACTGGAGCAGGGAGGTGTGTCAGACACAAGAATCTGCCCTTTTCCTCCATGTTCTTCATTTCTGGAAAGAAAAGCAGCAACATAATGGGGTCTGAAGCACCTGTGAGCATCATGTACAAATTGGTGGCAAAAACCGAAGCTCCCGGATCCTTACTTAATAAGAGTAAAGGACCTAAAGGATATTCCTCGAAGTGCTGACTGCTCACTGGGCCTGGTCCATCTGGACTGACAAGGTTTCAGTCCCAGGAAACAATCCTGATCCAATATGTCCAGATCATTACATTGCAAGTGCCAGCAACACCCACACAGTCGACAATCAGTGACCACCAGAGATCTCAGTGGAGACAAGGGGAGGGAATGTGGAGCTGCTAGGAAAGGAGCATTCGGTGCTGGTGCGTAAGACATGTAGGATACCCCTCAATCAGGATGGGATTGACTAACACTCTTAATGACATTCCCAGCTGGCTTATAACAAATCCTGGCTCGCTCAGGGGACAAAGCACCATTATAGCAGTAATGAGACCCAGCTAGAGATGACTGTTTCACAGGCTGGTACTGGAACAGAGCAGAGGACCTCTAGCCGTCTTGGTGCTGATGGTGCGGACAGCAGACATGGATAGATCGGATGTCTGAGATTTCGTGCTGGACGTTCGGAATCCCTTGATCCATCTCCTGTACTCCTCTCTCACCTGGAGAGTGAGGGACACAGTCACTGCACTATGAAACTAACGCTGAGAAGATCAGACATGGCCACCGCGAGGCCGGTGAAGGTGCTGGGTGGGCGCTGACGGGCTGTGGGCATTACCTGGCGATTGAGGAGACAGTGCACCAGGAAGATGAAGGCTCCCTGCAGGCTGTTGACGATGGTGAATAAATACACCATGACCNCCAGGTGAGCGATGGTGAATAAATACACCATGACCGTGACTGCTGGGCCGACTTGGAGGAGACCAAGGCTCCATGTGCAGCCCAGAATGAAGAGCTGGGCGATTGCTTTAAAGGTCAGTAACCTGGATAAAGGCAGATGGAGAGATCCCGTTACAATAGCCCTATGGAGAGCAATTGGGTAGGAGGATCTGGGCCGAGTGGGATGGAGCTACCGACCCCTGCTTTCCTGTGTGGGACAGGGTTACTGTCAATACAAACACACTGGGAATTCGTTCCCATGGATCCTAGATATGCTGTTCCCCTCCTGCAATTTCTCACTCCCTCCGCAGGCCAAGGACCTTCCAAACCAAGGCATCTGACCCTCCAGGATTGCTTTGTTGCCTTTGCAACGGTGGTCTTTGAGAGTGGACACATCTGTGCTGAGGGAGGAGAGTCTGTTTCTCAAGATCCACAGGGTCAGGGCAAAGAACGTCACATTTATCTGTGGAAGCAGCGGGAAATATTTCCTGTAAAACGTTTCATCTGGGGCCGATGACTCCATCTGAGGCAGAGAATGATCCCAGGGGACCGATCCAAACACTGCAGAACCAGGGACCACTCGTCCCCTCTCCTGTAATGTCCTCTGGCAGCTCTCAGTCCCTCCCCATGCATGGAGCTGTTGGCACAGCCAGGGCTGAGATGGATCAATGGGATCACAGAGGCCAGATTCTGCTCAGAGTTAAAAATGAAGTGACTCCCGCCTCCATTGGGGTCAGTTTACACCAGTGTAACTGAGAGCAGGATCTGAGTCAGAGTTTCCAGTGCCTATCTTTAGGCTCTTCCCTGCCACTTTCAGGCTGTAACTAATCTCCCCATCCCCAGGACCTGGGGAATAAACTGCATGGACTTTGTCATCTTCACTCCACCCAATGTAGGGCCTTTCCCCCATCAAACATTGCATGGTGCAGCCCTTCCCTTCCTCATTCCTTGGGTCAGTAACTGGACTAGACCAAACTCTTGCTGTCCTCAAGGTGAGCTCCCACTGGTTTCTGTGGCAGCTGTGCCTGAGTAAAGGCTCTGGCCTGGGGATACAGCACAGGGACTAATCCCAGGACTAGCCAAAGCAGATGAGCCATGTGGGACCTAACAGTCTTTCACTGTGTTTTATGGGCCATGTTCTCCTCCTGGCTGCTCTGAAATCAGTGGGGTTGCAGAGGTGAGAGGAGAATGGAGCCCTGTGAGTCTGTGAGGTACCCACCAGGATTATGGCACAGAGTGGACCCAGGAAACTCCAATGAAAGCCTTTCTCCAGGCTGAACTGGCAGCTACAGGCAGGGAGGAAGAAGATGCACGTTATCTCAGTGCAGGGACAGGGTGGCAGGGAAGGGAAATGCTGTGTAAGGGGGAGACCTGCTGGGGGTCACACCAGGATTCTTGTTAGCACATCCAGTTATAGCACTCCGTGAGCCAGAGATGGCAGGTTCCTCGGTCCATGGAGGGTCCTGCGGCTGCACATTGCTGATGCAGGAAAGGAGCAGAGATTAGTGGTTAGAGCAGGGGAGCAGGTCTCAGGGGATCCTGGTTCTGTTCCCAGCCCTGCCACAGATTCCCTGGGTGATAGTGGGCAAGTCACTTAGTCTCCCTATGCCTCAATTCCTCTCCTGTGACATAGGGATAGAACTGGCTACACTCCTGGGGATGGGGAGACTGAGGCCACTGTGCCCAGTGTAAAGGGGCCTAACAGGGGATGGAAACATCCCCCCTCAGGAACCTCCCCGTGTCCTGCACAGCTCAGAATCCAGGAAGAACAAAGGGGTTCAAAGCTACACACCCCAGCCCTGCTGTGAATGGAGGAACAGAGCAGGGGAGAATCAGGCTGTACCCAACTGCGGGTGCAGGTCACCGTGGTGAGGAAGAGCAGGTTGGCCAGGAAGAAGCAGAGGCAGAGCTGCAGGTGGAGGGAGGTGCTGATGTTGTGGATGGAGCGGCACAGGAGGAAGGTGAGGATGGCGAGGAGGAGGCACAGCAGGGAGAGGGTCAGTCCCACGTAGGTGATGATGGTCAGTGGGTAACTCTCCTGTAACACAGCAAAGGGAGAATCACCAGTGAGTCCAGCCCAGCCCCCTTGGCCCTGAGATCCTGAGGTTCCTACTCAGACATTACCCCGGCAAAGCCACCAATGGCTCAGGGTCCAGCCCTTTGAGTTGAGTCTGAGAGTGAGACACCTCCACTGCGGTGGGACCCATAAGGAGAGCGAAGCTAGGGAGAAGGTGGTGTGAGTGCTGTTTGTGTGCAGAGCGGTGCACCCGGCTGGAGACCAGGTGTCTTTCCCAGCGAAGAGTTTCCAGTGGATGCAGAGAGCCTCTTCCTTGGTTGTCCTTTGTCCGCCTGCCGGGAGGGCTCTGCGTCGCTCTGGTCGGCTGGGAGGGAAGGACGCGGGCTGCCCTGCCGGGCTTCCTGCAGGGCGCTCCCCTCCTCTGCGCCACCCCCTACAGGGCGACTGGAGCGGAACAAAACAACAACAACAAAAAAGTGGCCGTGCCGCCCTAGGATTGGGCGGAATGCCGCCTTGTACAGTCTGCCACCCCAAGCACCAGCTTGCCCGGCTGGTGCCTGGAGCCGGCCCTGCATGGAGACAAACTCAGTTAAGTCATATCAGCCTGAATGTGGGAGTTGAGGGAAAATGTTATTTTGGTTCCCACCCAGGGAGATGCTCATCTCCAGCCTGGGGGTTTAGCTGGGCTAAGAATTCCCTCCCCTTTCCATTCTCTGGGCCCACTTCATACCACAGAGCCCCTCTGCTGAGCCATCTCTCCTCTGAGCCCCCACCTCTGTGAGACAACCAGAAATGAAGGTGTCTGCACAGTCCCATGGCCGACAGCCTGAGAACCACTGGCTCAGTCAGCAAGGTCCATACTAGTGCTGGAGCCAGAGACGAGGGTCCTGGCCTGGGGATCCTGGGGACAGAGCAAAGATAGAACCAGGACTGGGGTTTGGTGCCTGGGAATCACTCTGTGCTGCAGTTTGGTCCCTGGGCATCTCCATCCCCTGGATGGTACCTTGTGCAGTTGCCATGGTGACTGTATCACAGTGAATGTCCATCGTCTCCTCCTGAGCTCTCAGCCTGACGGCCTCGCTGTCCGCACTGCAGTTCCCTGTGACGAGCCAAGTCTCAGTACCTGGGAGGGGGGAAGTGACAGAGCTTCCCACTGTGAAACCACTTCCCCGGGAATCCGCCCATTCTGGTCCAGATCCTTGCCCCTCTCCCACTCTGCCTGGGGTGTGAAGGTCTTTGGGGTTCTTCCCTGTTGGGGAAGGGGATGGTTTGGAGCTCCCCCTCTCTGCCTCCCCTTGGCCCATCTCCCTGTATCCCTTCCCCACATTCTGGCTGTGTCTCCCTGGGGGTTCTGCATCCCCTTTGCACTCACCCAGCTGGTGGAGTGTGGAGTTTGGGGAGGAGGCAGAATGGGGGGAGAAGTGCCTGGCTCAGCATGGCTGCCCCTAGGGGCAGGGTGCAATACTGCATTTAAAACCTCTGGTATTTGCTGAAACTCCTCAGGGCACTGGCTGGGCTGGATTATAATTCCTGGGGCAGGGGGCAGTGCTGTTCTGTGTCTGTATTGAATGCACTGTATAATCTTCTATCCCACAGCAGCTGAGAGCCACACGGCCTCCTCAGCTATAGATCCTGTCCTCCCGTTCTGAGTCTTCGTCCCTGGAGACCGGAGCGCAGTGGCCAGCGTCGTCAGCAGGAGCGTCACAGCCGATGCCACCTCTCCCTCGCTGGCACCGGCCCAGAGGGAGCTGCTGTTCAGGAGGGAGTCGAAAGGGGGAGTTGCTTCCTAGTGATGGGGAAACACACACCTTGTGAGTGAGGAGTCTAGGGCCGGAGCGCCACATCTCATGTGGGGACAGTGACATCGCTTAGGGACATTGGGGGTCAGATTGGCCTTTCCCAGCTCGGGGTGCTTCACTCAAATGTGCACTCCCCACTGGAGTGTGCACGCACACATCCCCAGTGGACGGCATTGATATTTTCTGACGAGTATCTATCTACACATCCTCCTGCTGTGAGACCCCGACATGAGCTAAGGGGGCACTGGGCTGTGGGGTGCATCCAATGGGCTCTGGGGCACACCCAGGGCAGACCCTCTCATCTGCAATGATAACGCCTCACTCCCGTCTCCGCACATGGATGTCAAAATCTCTACAGTTGAATTCATGAAAGAGTAAACCTCGCAGCAGCTGCTGCTCATCTCTCCCTGCAGAGAGACCCAGCACAATGGGTGACTTCTGCAAGCACCAGAGGGCAACCCAGCACTGAGGCAGATGTCTCCTCACTGCCACTTTTCAGGATTGTGCCCCAGCTATGAAAGGTACAAACAAAAAGGCACGATTGGTGATTTGGCATCACGGGAAGGGCAGAGCTAAGGTTGTTGGTGCCTGAACTGTGCATTTCTGACCTTTCAGACAAGTAGTTTTCTTTTAGTTTAGGCGTAGTTCTGAATTCACTGGGTTTCTGGTGCTTCCTGTTTTTTTAAAAATAATTACAACAGTTTTGTGAGGTTCCTTTTTTAACTCTGAAGTTTCTGATGTTGGGTCCGGCCCATGCTGAAGGACAATGGCTTTGTGGGTAAGGCACAGGACTGGGACTCAGGAGATCTGGGTCCAGCTCCTGGCTCTGCTGTTGACTCTGGGTTCCCCTGGGTAGATCCCATAATCTCTCTGCACCTCAGTTTCCTCTTAAGCAAAGCAAGGGTAATCCTCCTTCCTCTATTTGGTTTGCATGCGCTCGAGGAGAAGAAGTGTCTGTGACTCAGTCTTTGGGAGGGCCTAGCACAATGGGGAGCTGATCCTGGCTGGTGCTTCTAGGCACTGCCGTAATACAAACACCAAAGCTTTTAGTCCAGACATTTCCATAGTATTGGTAGAAACACTGAACAAAACACCCAACAAATGAATCATCAGTTCAAAGGTACCTGCAGAGAGAAGTTCCTGCATCTCTCTATGACTCCTGCAAACTCAGGGCTGCAGTTAAAGATGGGCATTGGAGCAATGGAAAGAGAGGCGCAGACATTAGAGCAGCAGATCACATTAGGGGGGAAAATCCCCTTATCTTCCCAACCGTGAAGGCTGCCCTCTGTCTGCATGCCAGTCCTGTGCTCCCAATAGCTACTATAGTCTAGTAAGTGCCTGCTGCAAAACTCCTCTCCCTTCCTCCCCCTCTCCCCTTGCCTTTCTCTCCCTCCATTGACACTCCCCTATCTCCCTTTCCCTGCTCCTGTTCCTTTGGTCCCTCACGTGACCCTGGGTTTCTGCCTCCTTTCAGCAGCTCACAGTGTTTCACAAGGTGACCAGAGGAATTTAAGGCATACCGCCGACAAACACAGGGGAGCTGGTGGCCTTGAGCCTGCGCATCAGCGCTAGAGAGCACCCTGTCTGGGAGGGCGGGAGAGACTAATTCTTACCCCATCCTCCTACCACGCCTGCAAGTCAGCTTCATAGACCTCTTGATGTGTTTCCATCTACCCCTGCTGGATACAGACACCTCTGCCCGCTGGGGGAGAACTGACCTTCACATGTGGTTTTGTTCTGTACCCAGGTCCCGACCCTGGTGGAAGGGATGCGACCAGTTGGGCACTCACACCAGTGACCCCGCGATGGTGTTGATGCATCGGGCTCCAGGCCCACAGATGGCTGGGGATCTGCTGCATTCATTAAAATCTGGGAAGGGAAATGAGAGACGCCCCATTGAGAAGCTGTTTTGAATCACTGACCATGGAGTTGTCATCAGCAGTGTTTTGATCCCAGACTTTCAGCACCACAGCGCAGGCCTTGACCATGTAAGTTAAAGGAGTAGTTTCATTAGCTAGCAGCAGCAGTAGGTTGTTATACTGCTGGTGGACAGACACGAGAGGGGGACATCAGCCCATACCCCAGAATGAGCTCTCCATCCCAGGACTTTGCTATCAGGCTGCCTAGAAACTGCCAAGTGGACTCTGGTATCTCTCCTCACCTTGAGGACATGAGTGGTGGGATCATTGTTAAATGGTCCCATCCATCCTACCTATGCATAGTTAGAAAATATCCTTGTGATTCCTCCCAAATCCCAAGTGACATTTATAAGTGTCATTCCCAGGAGTGTTGATGCATCTCCCATGCGGTTCACAGAGGGAGTCATTTTGTTGACACTTGTCAATATCTGCAATGAGAAAAGGGATAAAACTGTCAGTGAGACCTTGGGCGGGAGCAGAGCAGAACTGGTCCAAAAATGGGGTTATTCCCACAGAATTTTTCAGCAAATCAAACAAACAAAAAAGTTAACCAAGGGCAGCCAGGCGCAGGGAGGGATGGGAGGTCCTCGCCCTGACAGGTTTTCTCATTCGCATCCATGAAATTCCCTTCCGCGGGATCAGGCTTTTATCCGTCTACAGAGGCACAGTGGGAACTTCCAGTGACATTGTGGCACTTGGCGAAGGGTCTGCACACATGAGGGGACTCCGGTCATTTCCAAGCACAAAAACATTCACCTTTAAAGCCCAGCTGCACTGACCTGGGACATGGAACCCAGGTGTCCGGGGCCCTGAGAAGTCAGTTCTAAAGGACCCAGAGGGGCTTTCCCCTGAACTGGAGACGGTGAAACCCGCTGGGAAGCCAGGGGAGGCGGAGCCAGTGCCGAGGGTTTTTGCAGGAGGCAGGATGCCTGGGGGGACACGGCTTTGGGATTCAGGATCCTGGGCTCCCGGGCAGGTGTCAGCCTCTTTCTGCTGCTGCAGTTGGAGGGAGGGGGACTGCAGGGTGTGACGGGATGAAATCCATGTTGATGAATGACCCTGGTCAGAGCAGAGATCCCTCCAGTCTATCATGAACCAACCCCTCAGGTCAGGAGTCTCTGTGGGGCTGGAGAACAGGGATGGGGACCTGAGGGGCCCTTGCTTTGCCCCATCACCAAGGATGGTGTCTGCTATCATCAGGTGCCAAATGGACACAGCATCACATTGGGCCCCTTTCTCCTCTCACTGTGGACACTTCTGATTTCCATTGACTTTGCTGAGATCATGGTCTCACTCTCCCGAAAGCTCCTGAATCAAAAGGGTTGTGAAGTGATGCAAGAAGAGTCACATCTGTGTAACCGTTCTGCCCATCTGAGTTGGCAGCAACAAGGGCCGGGTTCAGTATCTAGGGGTTCCGTTTCAATAACGCAATGCAAAACCGGCTCAAGCCCCCACCCAGTGACCTGGGACAATTACATACCACCCCCCAGGCGCCTTTAAGAGGCAATACTTCCCGTCTCGCAAGCACGGAGTCTGAATGTAGCAGAAAATGTTTAATAACATGAGGTAAACGACATCAGCATTAAATTGGGAAAACACCACAAACAGGATTCATAACACAAACCATGAGCAAAAAACACACCCGCAAAGTCCCAAAAGTCCAACACTCCAAAAGTCTCTTGAGTCCAGCAACCCAAAAATCACCCAAAAGTCCAACAACCCAAAAGTCTCTGTCCCTGGTCAGTGCAGCCCCAGAGTTCAAAAGTTTATCTGCAGAGTCTTACCCCCCGCCCCCCGAGCCTGGGTGGAAATGGGGGGGAGAAAGGGGCACACGGGGTATTAAGGGGCACCTTACGTGGTCCAAGGCCAATTGCCCTGCCTCTCCATGGGGTTCTGCTGCAGCCTTCACCACGAGCCGCTCCACTCCTCCAGCCATTCCGCTCCTCCAGCCGTCCCATGAGCCACTCCAGCCATCCCGCAAACTGCTCCGCTCCGCTCCACTCACCATCCTATGGGTTGCACCAGTCCTGCAAACTGCTCAGCTCTGCCAGCCACTTAGCAATAAATCTTCAAAGCCCCCCACTAGTTAACACCGCACTCAGCGACCTCAGCTTGCAGTAGGGGAGCCCCAGTGCTGGTGCATCATTGGCCCAAAGTGAATTCAGCTCAGCAGCCTGTAACTAGATTCTTAATGAAATTAAAATTAGCTCTGCTATTTAACAGTGGAGAGAGACAATGGTGCAACTGGTGTTTCAGACCCTCCAAGAGAGAGAGCAAGCAAGAGGGTTCCATACCCTCAGGCACAAATACCTATCCCCAGCCTCTCTCAATTCACTGGGTTTTGGAACCCATGCCCCTTGTCTAGCAAGTGCTACTTAGTTAATGGTGAGTCCCTCTGTCATACAACAGTTCCACTGGCCTTGATTCACATAATCAGGGTAACAACACTTTATTCTTCCTGCCCCAATAACAGAGAAACTGGAGATCCCACACCAGCCAAAGTAACCACTTTCGGTTGCTGTGGGCTCATGCTAGGTGGGTGGGTGTGCCTATGCAAACAATATCAGCCCCTGAAGTTCTTTTCCACATTCGCCATAATTCACCACCAGATGTCAAGGTAGAGCTCATCCTGACTCTGCTTACATCTGTTTTTTGTTATACTTGCCCAGGGCTAGCCCTAGCCTGAGAGGGGCCAATCACCTCCAGGAGGCACTGGTGAGCAACCTCAATTCCTTCTGAGTGAAGGGAACTCTGCGTTTCCCAGGGGACACTCAGAACCTCGTACACTCTCTAGCAAACACATAGAACTTGGAGGGAGGAACATAGATTGCCGAGGGGAGGAGTTTGGAGGAGGCACCTGGAAGTCAGTCTGTGTGCACATGGCTTGAATTCTAGCTATGGTGCTCACACATCTAAAATAGTTGTCTTGATAAAAAAAGGAGTTTAGTTTTACAAGCATGGAGTCCTCTCCTGTTATTACCCAACATGCAGTACATAAAAACTGGTGGCCGTGGTCTGTCTATGTGTTTAACATAATAAAAAAAAAAGCAGCACCTAGAAACGGAGCAAACAGGCAGTAAAACAATTCCTGCTCCAAGGCTGGCCACATCACAAGGAGTAAGTACCACAGGAGCTCACTCCCAACCAACAGGTGAGGGACTGAGCAGTGATCCCAGTAGTGAGTAGGAGCAGGGAGGTGATTTCACCTTTGCATATGGCATTGATGAGACCCAACCTGGAATACTGCCTCCAGTTCTGGGGTCCACATTTGTAAAAGGATGTTAACCAATTGGAAAGGGTGCAGAAAAGAGCTACAAAAATTATTCAAGAGCTGAAAAAATGCCTGACAGTGAGAGACTTAAAGAGCTCAACCTGTTTAGCGTATCAAAATGAAGATCAAGAGGGGAATTCTCCAGCTCCTGAGTCTTCAAATCCAGACTGGCTGCCTCTCTGGATGATGCTTTAGTCAAGCATCCCTTACTGGGGTCAATACAGGGTAACTGGATGAAATTCTATGGTCTGTGTTACACAGGAGAGGAGACTTGATGATCTAATGATCCTTTTTGGCTTAAAATCTGAGACTCTATGAACAATTCCTCTTGGCACAGACACACCAGAGAATCTAGCCCGGGGAATCTAAGGGAGTTTCACTGTCAGGACAGCATCTCATTTGGTTGAACATTCGTATTGGAGGGACCAGAGGTAATTGCAAGTTACATCGACTTAAACCATCCTGGACTCTCCTAATCCACCCCTGAATTCATCCCACTGACTTCATTACACTCACTGGACAGATTCCTGTCACCTTGGCTTTCCATGGGGACTCAGAGGCTGTCAGGAAAGGATAAGCACTGAGGATTCTGAGCTTTGCAGATCCCTTATCTCAGAAAAACAACACAGGAAGCCAACCTGATGTACATCTTGTTACATGACATCATATCAGCCAAAAGTTTTGCAGACAGGAAAGAGCTATCTTCCCACCATGCCTTGCTCACACTTTCTGCTGTCCCACCACACCTCCCAGCCTCAGCACCTCATAATCATTTGCTTCCCCAAGTAACTTATTCCTCATGGGTGAAATTTACCACAGTGCAGAGGGCCCAGCACCATTTCAGTCCTGGCCCCAACAGAACATATGTAGTGCCCATACTGAGCAGTTGCTTACTATCAGAATGGACTGAGATTTCAGTGTCTTGGTGTCTTTAATTAACCTGGTAACTGTTCATCCTAAGGTAGTACAAATATAAAGCTTAGGTCACTTATATACTCTCCTAAACCCAGGAATACACTTTCTGGAAAGTAACATATCTTAATAAAAACCCAGACCTTCATCCAGATGACAGTGTGGCTACTTATCAGTGAGGTGTTGTCCGTATCTCAGCTATGGTTATAGCTCAAATCTGCAACTGTCACCTTCAAGAAGCAGTCGGTCAATGTGCCAGATCCCCAGTTGGTGTAAACCAGCATCGCTCCATTAGAGTCAATGGGGTCAGATCCCCAGTTGGTTAAATGGGCAAAGCTCCATTGGAGTCAACACACCCATTTACACCAACTCAGGATCTGGCCCTATATGATGAACTTCCACCCACTCGGGCGTAGCGTCATGCCCAGAACTAGATTAACGAGAACGAGGAAGCTCTTCAGAAGTGTTCTATGTCCAACCTGGGGAAGTTCAACTCAGGCTCATTGCAGAGGCTGTCTGAGCCAAAACACTGAGCTGATGCAGGAGGCCAAGCCCAGAATGCAAGGGCTAGTGAGGCTCCCAGCATAGGCTGAGCTACATGTCCACACACAACACAGACCACGCACTGCAACTGGAACGCTGTCCCCTCGCCAGAGCAGTTCTGCCCCAGCAGCACTAGTGTTGTGGATGTTTGATGCAGTAGCTGGTTGCTCCAACCGGGAGTCAAGTATAAAAGCCTGCAAAGCTGCTCAGTCAGGGCTGGCGGCTGAGAAAGGAGGATGCCCAGCAGAGGCTCCAGCCCTGGAGCAGTTGTGACCCTTACCAGGGACAGCTGAGGAGCCGGGGACTGGGACCAGAGGCCGGCAGCTGTTGGAACCCCAGGGAGCATCAGGTGCTGAAGAACCTGGAGACCCTGATGCCACAGGGACTGCTACGATTAGAGAACTGATAGGAAGTGACCCAGGGAAGGGAAGGGAGTGGTATCTCCCACCACTCTGAGGCAACGTGTTGCGGTAGGATTCCCCGCTGACCCGTGGTGGATCACGCCGTCACTGACAGGGCCCTGCATTGGAGCCCGGTGAAGGTGGGTGGGTCGGGGCTCCCCTACCGGGCGTCTCTAACCCCCCCCTTGTTTTGGGGTGACAAGATAGTTCACCACCAGGGGAAAAGGATTTAGAGGGACTCTGGCCATTGGCCCATACGGCCCTGACTACCGGGGAGGTAGTAGAACCGACGTAGATGCAAGGAGGTGGGGTTAACCTCACCCCCCCTTGAATCAGGCGGCCAAAAAGCTGGAGCCAGCCCTGCCACCAGGCCATTTGTTTGATGGTGGTAAGGGGTGGCAACCAAGTGGTTCACTCCATGAGCTTCCCAAAGACTTTTCATGGTCCCTGCCAGGAAATTAGTTCCTAATCCGCAAGGATGTCGGAGAGCCAACCTACCCTGGAAAAAATGTCTATTAATGCCTGGCACACACTTTTAGCCCTGGTGTTGCCATCGTGTGGAAAAATCCATGAAAGTCAGGATGTACTGCTTTCCTCTGGGTGTCTTTTTAGGGAAAGGGCCCAGAATATCCACAGCTAGTCGCTGAAATGGAAGCTCAATGATGGGGAGTGGCTGAAGAGGGGCTTTGACTAGGTCTTGGGGTTTTCCCGTCTTTGGCATACCTCACAAGACCGGACATAGGTAGAAACATCCTTGCCCATTCCCTCCCAGTGGAATGACCTTCCCATACAGTCTTTGGTCCTGTTCATCCCAGCATGGCCACTAGGATGATCATGGGCTAAGTTTAAGAGCTTTACCTGGTACTTAGCCTGGAGGCTTTTATCTGCTTCCTGCTTGGTTTGGAACTGTTCCCTTGATGCTGGAGATATCAGTTCCCCACTAGATTGTGGACTTGGGCTTAGTCCCTCTGGAAGCAATGTAGGTGATGGGCTTGTTTTCATTGACTGTGAACTGCTCTCCACTGGTGCACTATGTTGGATTTCAGGCGCCGTCTGAAGCCTCTTGTGCAGGTTTAGCTCGGCTGCCTGTGCAGGCTCGCTGGTGCCCTCTGCTGTTGGAGTTGCAGACAGGGTTACAAGCACTGGTTTCAGTGCTGGCAATGGTTCTGGTGCTGGTTGCTCTGCCTGTTCCAGTTCTGGGACTGGTTCTGGTTGGGTCTTTGGGACTGGATTCACTATTGCTGTTGCAGTCATTGGCAGGGCATCCGGTTCCACCACCTCAGTCTGGGTCTCTGGTAACACAGACGGGGCCCTTGTAGAAGGCGCAGGAACGGAGCTAGGTGTGAAGGTTTGCTTAGCCTGGCTGCGGTTGACCATTCCCACCCTCTTGGCTAGCTTCACATGATTGGTCAAGTCTTCTCCCAGCCACATGGGAATGGGATAATCAGCATAGATTGCAAAAGTCCACGTTCCTGACCAGTCCTTGAACTGCTCCATTTGCATTAGGAAAGACAGATCTTCCAGAGATTTAACACTTGCTCCTGATTTCCAGTCATCCCAATTTTTTACAGTGTGGTAGGCATGCCAAGAAAATGCCACGTTTGGTTTCCACTTTAGGGTTCTGAACCACCGACAGGCATGCTCGGGTGTTAGCCCCATTCTAATTCTGGCCTTTTTAAAAATAAGTTCATAGTTGTTCATGTGTTCTTTAGACATTTCAGCTGCCACCTCTGCTAAGGGTCCACTGAGCTGCGGCCTCAGCTCCACCATGTACTGGTGTGTAGAGATGCTGTAGCCAAGGCAGGCCCTTTCAAAATTTTCTAAGAAGGCCTCTGTATCATCGCCTACCTTGTATGTAGGGAATTTCTTGGAATAGGGAGTGGTACCTGGAGAAGGACTGTTACGGTTATCTGGTAGACTCAGCTTAGCCCTTTCCAGCTCTAAGCACTTCGGCTCTAACTCCGTCTCCAAGCGTTTCGCCTCTGCCTCCAAGCACTTTGCCTCCATTTCCATTTCCAAGCGTTTTGCCTCTTTTCTTTCCTCCACTTCCAACTCCAAGTGCTCTAAGTCCATTTGTCTTCCATGGTCCTTCTGTTTTTCTTCAGCTTCCAATCTGGCTAATTCCAGTTTCTTCTGGACCTCACTTTCTGTCATCTTTGCTAACCTTCCTGCTCTTAGCCTAACCTAGCCTGAGAGCTAGGAAAAAAAAAAAAAACAGCTTGTGAATTCCCTTGCTGTAACTTAACTACTCTGCCCTTAGGCAAAGAAAAAAACCTCCAGCTCCTCTCAGCTTAAAAAAAAAAAAGTGTCCTTTAAAAAAAACAAAACCTCCCTGGTTTTCAAGCATCCAAAAGAAAAAATGTGTCCTTCCAAAATCCTGAGGTCTGTACTTCTGGTTCAAAATGAACATGGCACATGGTACAGCTGCCCAGGAGAAATTTTATGCTACCCTTATTTGTATGTTTATGATAGAGGTCTGTGGAGATTCCCTCACTTTGCTCCCTGTTGGGGGCGCACCTGCTGAGCGTTTGGCTTGTGCTACCTTTCTGGGTTCCCACTGGGTCTGAAAATCGGAGATACCTCCTTATTTCTGATGCACTGGGGCTGTTTTAGTGGGGAAGGTTATGAGGGTTCGCACTATGTCACACTGGATTATGATTCATTGCGGAAAGTGCTCTGGGGTAACAGCTCTGCCTGGCTCACCCAATCCAGACTAATGAGAAAGCAGCTTCCTATAGCTCATGGGGTTCAGGGAATCAGCATGAAACAGTGCTTTCTTTGATACAGAAATGAGCTGGGGGAGGCAGTTGTACCACTTCCCTCTGCTGGATGGAATGAGAAAGGCTCGGCCATGGGCCACATGCCCTGTAGTGCTGCTAGCTAACAAGGGCTCTCAGGTAGCAGGGCCTTTGCTTTTAGAGCTCTGGGATCTGAATTCTCTCTCCACCGTCATCATAAAATGACCCATAGGCACTGGGTGCCACGTGGGGAGAGCCATGGGGCACTACGTGGCCTTGGGTTTCTAACTGCATGGGATATAGACCCACAATAACAGAAACAACATTGTCTCAGTGATCTCATGAGGATGATGATGGTGTTATTGTGTTTCCAGGCAAAGACAGCCAAGGAAGAGGCTCTCTGCATCCACTGGAAATTCATCACTGGGAAAGGCACCTGGTCTCCAGCTGGCTGCACCGCTCTGCACACAAAGAGCACTCACACCACCTGCAGCTGTGACCGTCTCCCCAGCTTCGCTCTCCTTATGGGTCCCACCACAGTGGAGGTGTCTCACTCTCAGACTCAGCTCAAAGGGCTGGACCCTGAGCCATTGGTGGCTTTTCTGGTGTAAAGTCTAAGTAGGAAGGAACCTCAGGATCTCAGGGCCGAGGGGTCTGGGGTCACTGGTGGTTCTCCCTTTGCTGTGTTACAGGAGAGTTACCCACTGACCATCGTCACCTATGTGGGACTGACCCTCTCCCTGCTGTGCCTCCTCCTCGCCATCCTCACCTTCCTCCTGTGTTGCTCCATCCGCAATGTCAGCACCTCCCTCCACCTGCAGCTCTGCCTCTGCCTCTTCCTGGAGGACCTGCTCTTCCTCACCGCGGTGACCCTCACCAGCAGTCAGGTATGGCCTGATTCTCCCCTGCTCTGTTCCTCCACTCAGGAGCGGCAGGATTCTATAATTTTTGGTGGTGCCCAGAACGGTCCAAGTCTCCCCCCCCCACCCCCGCCACCCAACTGCCTTGTAAGCCCATATACAGTAACTCCTCACTTAAAGTCATCCTGGTTAACATTGTTTTGTTGTTACATTGCTGATCAATTAGAGCAGTGGCTCTCAAACTTTTTTTCCCCGCGGACCACTCGAAAATTGCTGAGGGTCTTGGCAGACCACTTAATGATCTTTCCAAATGTTGTTTGTACCGTTAGCTAACTATTGTAAAGCGCTTTGGATAAAAGTGCTATATTAAAAAAACCCTGAATAATAATTAACTTTTTTTGTTCTACACATAAAAGCACACAACTCATATTTTAATATCAGTAGTCTTAACCTTTCTAATGCGATGGATGTGCCTTCTCTCCCCCACTGCAGCGGCCCCTGAGCTCGGGCTGGAAAGGAGGGGGCGTTCTCTCCCCTGCCACAGCAGCCACAGAGCTGAAGCTGGGAAGGAAGGGGGTCTCTCCCAGCAGCCGCAGCCGTGGAGCCTCTTTCTCTGGCCGCCGCAGCCCCGCACGTCCCAAATTACCCCCACCCCCTCTTCTCACACCACTGCCCCCTCCCACTTACCCTCTATTCCCCCCACCGCCACCACCTCCCCTTACATGTGCATCTTCTCCAGGGTCCAGGCACATAATTAGTGGAGCCATGCCTGCGCGACTCCACTAATTAGGTGGGCGGCCCTTCATTCTCTCATGTGCGGCCACCCAAGAGTGCAACTTAGAGGGAACTATCCGCAGACCACCTGAATGGAGCTTGCGGACCAGTGGTGGTCCATGGACCACAGTTTGAGAACCTCTGAATTAGAGAACATGCTCATTTAAAGTTGCGCAATGCTCCCTTATAACGCTGTTTGGCAGCCACCTGCTTTGTGCACTGCTTGCAGAAAGAGCAGCCCATTGGAGTGCTAGTGGTAGGGGCTTGGAACCAGGGTGGGCCGACAGCCCCCCTATCAGCTCCCCTAAGTTCCCTGTGTGGCTGCCGCCCAGCAGACTATCAATTGCCGGGCAGTTCAGGTGTCCCTCCCCCGCACTGCCATGTGCTGCTCCTGCCCTCTGCCTTGGAGCTGCTCCCATGAACCTTCTGCTTGCTGTGTAGGGAGGGAGAGGGAAGAGGGGTGCTGTTGTCAGGGTGTTCCCCTCCCGCGTTCCTGCCCCACCATCTCCACAGAGCGGGGGGGACGGGACATGACAGGGCTCAGAATGGAGGGAGCTTGCTGGCAGCAGCTGCTGTCTCAAAGTCTCTCTCTCACACACAGGGTGTGTGTCTCTGTCCCTCTCTGCCATGCTGTCTCCCCACCTCCATTCGTGCTGCTTTATAGAGTGTGAGGCTGCATTAACAACAATGTGTTAACCCTTGAGGGCTCAGCCAATTGCTAGTTCATCATTTAGCAGTAAGGCATCCCCTGGGAAATAGCCCACCCCCTTCCACCCTCTTACTCCACCACCTCTACCAAGCGTCACAATCATCAATGCTGTGTACTGTATTAAATTGTTTGTTTAAAACTTATACTGTGTATATATCACAGAATCATAGACTCATAGAATATCAGGGTTGGAAGGGACCTCAGGAGGTCATCTAGTCAAACCCCCTGCTCAAAGCAGGACCAATCCGCAACTAAATCATCCTTATACATCCTCTCTATATAAAATATAGTCTTTTGTCTGGCAAAAAAAAAAAAATCCCTGGAACCTAACCCCCCCCCATTTACATTGATTCTTATGGGGAAATTGGATTCACTTAACATTGTTTCTCTTAAAGTAGCATTTTTCAGGAACATAACTACAACATTAAGCGAGGAGTTATTGTATATTTTTTTAAATAATGTCAAAATGTGAGGGCTCTTGGGTGGGGCTGGTGATGAGGGGTTTCGGGTGTGGGCGGGGCTCAGGGCTGAGGCAGAGGGTTGGGGTGCAGGGGGTGAGGGCTCTGGCTGGGGGTGTAGGCTCTGGGGTGGGACAAGGCTGGGGACACGGAGTTTGGGGTGCAGACATGCTGCCTTAGGACAAGGGCCAGAGAGGAGGATTCCCCCCAGGCCTCTCCCTGAAGGCAGCAGCAAGCTCTGGGGGAGGGCCCCTCCCACTTCCCCCCTGCACCACACTCACCTCACACCACTGTCACTGCACGTGCTTCTAGGGCCCCTCTCAGGTACAGGAAGCCCCCTCACCTCTCCTGCAGTGGGTGCCGCGGGCAGGGGATGCCATCACATGTGCGTCTCCTCCCCTACTGCTACCCCCACTGTAGCCTCACTGGGGGTGGGGGGTGGGGCTGTCCCTTGTCCAGCATGGGGCAGGAGCAGTGACTGCAGGTGAGGTGGGGGGGCTGTACTGGTGGAGGGTCCTTCTGGAAAATTAAAGGATCTGAGGGGGACAGGCAGGCTTCAGGGTCAGTCTGTCCTGGCAGTAATGGGTGGGGGGCACTAGGACCCTGTGGCGGCAGTTGATGCAGGGAGGCAGCATGGAGGTGCAGGGAAGAGACAGGGACACTGCTCCGGGGCCCCAGGGAGATGGGTGGGGGCAGCAAGTGGGGGCCGGAAACACTCGGACGCAGGGGTGCCAGGCGGGGCCAGGGGAGAGACCGGGCCCCGAACCAGGGCCGGCTCTAACTTTTTTGCCGCCCCAGGCAAAAAAGAAGAGCACCACCCCGCCGTACCTCCTGCCCCGCGAGCGCCGTGCTGCTATACCCCCACCCGCGAGCGCTGCGCTGCCGAAATCCCCACCCCGCAGCACCACGCGCCCGAAGCACCACCCCCCCGTGCCGTGGAAACAAAAAACCCTCCAGCGCTGCCCCTACAAACCCCCCAAAAATAAATAAATAAAAACCCGAGCGCTGCCTCGCCCCAAGGTGCCGCCCCAAGCACGTGCTTGGTGGGCTGGTGCCTGGAGCCAGCCCTGTCCCAAACATTGGTATTGTAGGTCGTGAATTACACCAGAGCCAGCTGGTTCAAGAAGAGCTTCATGTATTCCCAGCCCAGCCAGTGGTGGCTATTCCTGCAGCATTCAACCCAGATGGCTACGGAACTCCCCAACAGTAAGTGCAGACCCTTCACCCTCCACACTGACACTAAGCTGCCCCGAGCACTGTAGTTGAGTTGCCCACCTGCCATATATATACAGCCCTCACCCCACTAATGATCCCAGCTAGACTCCCAGGTCCCAGGCTGGGTTTGTGGTGCTGGTGGAAAGGAAACAACCAACCTTCTTTCTGTGTACTAAGCCCTGAGGATCCCCTCTGCCTTCTCCCTCCTCTAAAATGAGGAACTTCCACTAAGAAGGGTGTGGCTTCTTCTAGACACTCCAGGCGAGCTCCTCGGATGGTGTAAATCAGCGTAGTTCCACTGCTTTCAATGCAGCTAAGCCGATTTACATCAGCTGAGTCTCTGGTTCTCCATCAATACTGCACGAATCTGCCAGAGAGAGAGTAATCTGCACACTCTGTTGGCACCAGCAGGCCAGACTTGCTCACATCTCTCTTATCTCGCTCTATCCCCCCAGGTTCTTATTCCACACCCATCACCATGGTATCTGAGCTCTGAGTGTTTACACCGGTGTAAATCAGGATTAACTCCATGGATTCTTATGGAGTGTCTCTGGATTCACACTGGTATAACTGGGGTCCACACCTGGCTCTGAGACTGTGTTCAAGGTTTCAGTGTAATCCATTTTTTGTTTCAGGATACAATCCCCGTCTTTTTGGAAGTTCACAGCCACTTTTTCTGCAGCTCTTCCAAAGTGAGCAAGACCCTTCCACACACGTGAATCTACAGGGACCATAAGGCAACATCTCCTTAGAACGACAAAGCTGATTTTCACCAGCTGAATAGCTGAATGGTGCTGAGGAGATAGGGGAGATATGGCGAAAGTCCAACGTCTTAACCAAAAAACCATCCTAAGGCAGCAGAACTGAATTTAGTTCCTGATTCTGCTACAGGCTCCCTATGTGACTTTAGCCAAGTCACCTGATCCCCTCTCCCCTCTCTGTCTAACAGGGGTAATAATCCTTCTGTTCTCCCACCTTGTGTCCATCTTGTCTACTTAGCTCGTAAGATCTTTGAGACAGGGATTGTCTCTGACTGTCAAATATCAGAGAGGTAGCCGTGTTAGTCTGAATCTGTAAAAAGCAACAGAGGGTCCTGTGGCACCTTTAAGACTAACAGAAGTATTGGAGCATAAGCTTTCATGGGTGAATGCCCACTGTGTGTATGTACAGCACCAAGCATAGGGGACTTTATGTGCCCAGATAATATAAATAAATACTGGTGAACAGAAGTGGGCTCACAGTCACTGCTCTCAGTTTGGAGAAGTTTCTTATGGAAAGATGACATCAGCAAATTTCATAGTGTTGTGAGAACAGCACAGTTTGAAAACAAATTTTCTTAAAAAAAAACTAAAACAGTAGACGAGCATATAGTGGTGCAGTGACAGCGCTGGAGCTGAAAATCCATTACAGGCCAGGTCCTCAGCTGGGGTAAACTAGTGCATTTTCAGGGATCCTTCTGGGCCGTGGGAAGCAGACAATAGCCATGAAGCAGTGTGCTTCAGCCTTGCCCTCAGCAGCACCTCCACCCCACCAGTCACAACCCCCATGCCAGGGGCTGGGAGCGGGGCTAATGTACAGATTTTATGCCAGCTCTACAGCAGCCAGAAAGGACTCCTGCACAGGAGGGTTAATCACAGGCCATTTCTGCCCACGTTAAAGCCCCTTTACACTGCCAGATTGGCATAAAGAGGCTTTAGAATTGGGCCCAAGGTTTCCAGGACAGGCCGACCGTGATAACAAACCCTCAAACCAAAGAAGCAACCAAGGTCCATAAGCAGGTTATTTTATTATTTACACATTACAGTTAAAGAGCAGAGCTAGCTCACACACATAGCACACAAGGGTCTGCAAGCCCCTTCGCCCCCGTCCCCCCCGCCATGGTGTGCTTTCCCTAAGAAATAACTGCTCTCTGACCTGGCATCTGGCCCTTTAAATCTGGGAGAGATACCCAGCTACAACCCTAGGGTGGCCTTTGAATTCAGGAGCTGTGGATTTGGATCAGAGAGAGGATTTGCTCCAATCCCGCTTCCCCTTCCAGGTTGTGTATGTAGTTGCGATGCAGAATGGCAGCTGAAGCACCTGCCCCACTGGCACAGCAAAGCCGGCTGTATGATAAACATCGTTGATTGGAGAGGTTTCACAGAGATGAAGTGGAGGGCTCTCCCCAACTCACCTGCCAGCAAAACAAATATACATTGAGTGTCAATCCCCTGGGAAAACTCCAGTCAACTTCAATGGGCTCAGGACTGGGTCCTTATTCAGGAATAGTGCAGAGTCTGCAAAATTCAGCCAGCCTCCACTGAAGTGATATCACTTGCAGGAAAATAACTAAACAAGTGTAGACAAAGCCCACTCCCTTCCCCCACACACACACCCAGGTAAGCCATAAAGTAGCAGCTAATGGAGGCTGCTCCGAATAAACCAGTAGTGTCCACTTCCAGATAACAGTTGTGGAATCTTGTGCTGGGACTGGAGCAGGGAGGTTTTTCCAGATATAAGTCTCCACTTTTCCCTCCAGACAAAGCTTCTGGACCCTTTCCCAGGTAATATGGAAGGTGAGCGTTCAGCTGTTGTAACCAGCACAGGTTGTGCCATGTTTGTCTTTCTTCCACAGGACAGAAACGACTTTGTATGTACAAAGTGGAAGCTTGTCTCCATATTGGAAGAGAAGGTTCGAGGTCTGGAGAAATAAGTATCGACCCTGCGTTGCATAAGAGAAAATGAAGATTTCCTGGACAGACATCAGGATATGTTTCTACAGGCACAATGTTCTGAAGAATCAGAGCAGACTCTGCAGTGGGGACAGAGGGAAGGTGAAGAAATTTGGCAGCATGTGACCTCCAGAAGAAGAAAGAGGAGCATCCATGTACCAGCAATGGAGATACAGGTGAGCAATCATTTCCATGTTCTCTCCAGAGGTACTAAATGTGGAGAGTGGAGTAGATGATACATCTGAGGGAAGGGAGCAGAAAGAGACTCCACTGATTGGAAGGCATGAGATGCTCTGTCCTAGGGATGGGGGTTCTATGACCACCACTACCAAGAGGAGGCGGCGGGTGGTGGTGGTCGGGACTCCCTCCTCAGGGGGACTGAGTCATCTATCTGCCACCCCGACTGGGAAATCCGAGGGGTCTGCTGCTTGCCAGGAGCTAGGATTCACGATGTGACGGAGAGACTGCCGAAACTCATCAAGCCCTCGGATCACTACCCCATCCTGCTTCTCCACATGGGCACCAATGATATTGCCAAGAATAACCTTGAGTGGATCACTGCAGACTACGTGGCTCTGGAAAGAAGGATAAAGGAGTTTGAGGCGCAAGTGGTGTTCTCGTCCATTCTCCCTGTGCAAGGAAAAGGCCTGGGTAGAGACCGTCGAATAGTGGAAGTCAACGAACGGCTATGCAGGTGGTGTCGGAGAGAAGGCTTTGGATTCTTTGACCATGGGATGGTGTTCCCAGGAGGAGTGCTAGGCAGAGACGGCCTTCACCTAACGAAGAGAGGGAAGAGCATCTTCGCAAGCAGGCTGATAACCTAGAGAGGAGGGCTTTAAACTAGGTTCACCGGGGAAAGGAGACCAAAGCCAGCCCTGAGGTAAGTGGGGAAATTGGATACCGGGAGGAAGCACAAGCAGGAGCTCACAAGAGGGGAGGGCTCCTGTCTCATACTGAGAAAATGGAACGATCAGCGAGTTATCTTAAGTGCCTATACACAAATGCAAGAAGCCTGGGAAACAAGCAGGGAGAATTGGAAGTCCTGGCACTGTCAAAGAACTATGATGTGATTGGAATAACAGAGACTTGGTGGGATAACTCACATGACGGGAGTACTGTCATGGATGGATATAAACTGTTCAGGAAGGACAGGCAGGGCAGAAAAGGTGGGGGAGTTGCATTGTATGTAAGAGAGGAGTATGATTGCTCAGAGCTCCAGTATGAAACTGCAGATAAACCTGAGAGTCTGTGGATTAAGTTTAGAAGTATGAGCAACAAGGGTGATGTTGTGGTGGGAGTCTGCTATAGACCACCAGACCAGGGGGATGAGGTGGATGAGGCTTTCTTCCAGCAACTAACAGAAGTTACTAGATCACAGGCCCTGGTTCTCATGGGAGACATTAATCACCCTGATATCTACTGGGAGAGCAATACAGCGGTGCACAGACAATCGAGGAAGTTTTTGGAAAGTGTAGGGGACAATTTCCTGGTGCAAGTGCTGGAGAAACCAACTAGGGGCAGAGTTCTTCTTGACTTGCTGTTCACAAACCAGGAAGAATTAGTAGGGGAAGCAAAAGTGGATGGGAACCTGGGAGGCAGTGACGATGAGATGGTCGAACTCAGGATCCTGACACAAGGAAAAAAGGAGAGCAGCAGAATATGGACCCTGGACTTCAAAAAAGCAGACTTTGACTCCCTCAGGGAACTGATGGGCAGGATCCCCTGGGAGACTAACATGAGGGTCAAAGGAGTCCAGGAGAGCTTTCTGTATTTTGAAGAATCCTTATTGAGGTTACAGGAACGAACCATCCCGATGTGTAGAAAGAATAGTAAATGTGGCAGGCGACCAGCTTGGCTTAACAGTGAAATCCTTGCTGATCTTAAATACAAAAAAGAAGCTTAGAAGAAGTGGAAGATTGGACAAATGACCAGGGAGGAGTATAAAAATATTGCTCAGGCATGCAGGAGTGAAATCAGGAAGGCCAAATCGCACTTGGAGTTGCAGCTAGCAAGAGATGTTAAGAGTAACAAGAAGGGTTTCTTCAGGTATGTTAACAACAAGAAAAAAGTCAAGGAAAGTGTGGGCCCCTTACTGAATGAGGGAGGCAACCTAGTAACAGAGGATGTGGAAAAAGCTAATGTACTCAATGCTTTTTTTGCCTCTGTCTTCATGAACAAGATCAGCTCCCAGACTGCTGCACTGGGCAGCACAGTATGGGGAGGAGGTGACCAGCCCTCTGTGGAGAAAGAAGTGGTTCAGGACTATTTAGAAAAGCTGGATGAGCACAAATTCATGGGGCCGGATGCCAGGGCCACCCAGAGGATTCAGGGGGCCTGGGGCAAAGCAATTTCAGGGGCCCCTTCCATAAAAAAAAGTTGCAATACCATAGAATACTATATTCTAGTGGGGGCCTGTCAGGACTGAGATCCCCACTTTGAACTTTAGGGTACAAATGTAGGGGCCTGCGTGAAAAACTTCTAAGCTTAATTACCAGCTTAGCTCTGGTTTGGCTGCCACCATTTTCAATGGATTCCCTCCCTGGGAAACCTTGAAAAACCTTCACCAAATCCCTGGTGAAAACAAATCCAACCCCTTGGATTTAAAACAAGGGGAAATTAACCATTCCCCTCCTTCCTCCCACCAACTCCTGGTGAATCAGTTCCAACCCCCCTTGGGATCTACAACAGGGAGAAATTAACCATTCCCCCTCCTTCCTCCCACCAACTCCTGGTGAGTCAGGATCCACCCCTTGGATCTTGAACAAGGAAAAATCAATCAGGTTCTTAAAAAGAAGGCTTTTAATTAAAGAAAAAGGTAAAAATCATCTCTGTAAAATCAGTATGGAAATTAACCTTACAGGGTAATCAAACTTAAAGAGCTTAGAGGACTCCCCTCTAGTCTCAGGTTCAAAGTACAGCAAACAAAGATAAACACTCTAGTAAAAGGTACATTTACAAGTTGAGAAAACAAAGGAAAACTAACACGCCTTGCCTGGCTATTTACTTACAAGTTTGAAATAGGAGAGACTTGTTTAGAAAGATGTGGAGAACCTGGATTGATGTCTGGTCCCTCTCAGTCCCTGAGAACGAACACACTCCCAAACAAAGAACACAAACAAAAGCCTTCCCCCCCCAAGATTTGAAAGTATCTTGTCCCCTTATTGGTCCTTTAGGTTAGATGCCAGCCAGGTTACCTGAGCTTCTTAACCCTTTACAGGGAAAAGGATTTTGGAGTCTCTGGCCAGGAGGGATTTATAGTACTGTACACAGGACAGCTATTACCCTTCCCTTTATAGTTATGACACGCCCCCCAAATCACAGATAGTGTTGGATGTTTGGTTCCACACTGGCTGTGATTTTTTTCTGGAGTTTTAGGAGAAAACAGAGTTAATAAGACACATGTACCTTTAGACATACTACTGATTATATAAAAACTAACAATATGTTTCATTTCAAAAACAATTGTTAACCAGTTAACTTTGGGAAACTTTTCCGGGAGAGTGCATCAGCCACTTTGTTAGAAGCTTCCGAAATGTGTTGTATTTTAAAATCAAAATCTTGGAGAGCTAAACTCCACCGAAGAAGTTTTTTGTTATTTCCCTTGGCGGTATGAAGCCACTGTAGCGCAGCATGGTCTGTTTGTAGTTGGAAACGCCGTCCCCAAACATATGGGCGTAGCTTTTCCAGCGCGTACACAATGGCATAGCATTCCTTTTCGCTGATTGACCAATGGCTTTCCCTCTCAGATAGTTTTTTACTGAGAAATACGACAGGATGGAATTTTTGATTCGGTTCTTTTTGCATTAAAACTGCTTCCACGCCTTGCTCGGACGCATCTGTGGTTACTTGGAACGGTTTGTTAAAGTTTGGGACCCTTAGCACAGGTGGCGGCTCAAATGCCGAGGATTCAGGGGGCCTGGGGCAAAGCAATTTCAGGGGCCCCTTCCATAAAAAAAAGTTGCAATACCATAGAATACTATATTCTAGTGGGGGCCTGGGGCAAATTGCCCCAATTGCCGCCCCCCCCCCCCCCCGCCACCGGGCGGCCCTGCCGGATGCACTGCATCCGAGGGTGCTAAAGGAGTTGGCAGATGTGATTGCAGAGCCATTGGCCATTATCTTTGAAGACACAAGGTGATTGGGGTAGGTCCCAGATGACTGGAAGAAGGCTAATGTAGTGCCCATCTTTAAAAAAGGGAAGAAGGAGGATGCGGGAAACTACAGGCCAGTCAGCGTCACTTCAGTCCCTGGAAAAATCATGGATCAGGTCCTCAAGGAATCAATTATGAAGCACTTAGAGGAGAGGAAAGTGATGAGGAACAGTCAGCATGGATTCACGAAGGGGAAGTCATGCCTGACTAACCTAATTGCCTTCTATGAGGAGATAACTGACTCTGTGGATGAGGGGAAAGCAGTGGATGTGTTATTCCTTGACTTTAGCAAAGCTTTTGATACGGTCTCCCACAGTATTCTTGCTGGCAAGTTAAAGAAGTATGGGCTGGATGAATGGACTGTAAGGTGGATAGAAAGCTGGCTAGATCGTCGGGCTCAACGGGTAGTGATCAATGCTCCATGTCTAGTTGGCAGCCGGTATCAAGCGGAGTGCCCCAAAGGTCGGTCCTGGGGCCGGTTTTGTTTAATATCTTTATTAATGATCTGGAGGATGGTGTGGACTGCACTCTCAGCAAGTTTTTAGATGACACTAAAATGGGAGGAGTGGTAGATATGCTGGAGGGTAGGGATCGGATACAGATGGACCAAGACAAATTAGAGGATTGGGCCAAAAGAAATCTGATGAGGTTCAACGAGGACAAGTGCAGAGTCCTGCACTTAGGACGGAAGAATCCCATACATTGCTACAGACTAGGGACCGAATGGCTAGGCAGCAGTTCTGCAAAAAAGGACCTAGGGGTTACAGTGGATGAGAAGCTGGATATGAGTCGACAGTGTGCCCTTGTTGCCAAGAAGGCTAACGGCATTTTGGGCTGTATAAGTAGGGGCATTGCCAGCAGATCGAGGGACATGATCATTCCACTCTATTCGACATTGGTGAGGCCTCATCTGGAGTACTGTGTCCAGTTTGGGGCCCCACACTACAAGAAGGATGTGGAAAAATTGGAAAGAGTCCAGCGGAGGGCAACAAAAATGATTAGGGAGCTGGAGCACATGACTTATGAGGAGAGGCTGAGGGAACTGGGATTGTTTAGTCTGCAGAAGAGAAGAATGAGGGGGGATTTGATAGCTGCTTTCAACTACCTGAAAGGGGGTTCCAAAGATGATGGAGCTAAGCTGTTCTCAGTGGTGGCAGATGACAGAACAAGGAGTAATGGACTCAAGTTGCAGTGGGGGAGGTTTAGGTTGGATATTAGGAAAAACTTTTTCACTAGGTGGGTGGTGAAGCACTGGAATGGATTACCTAGGCAGGTGGTGGAATCTCCTTCCTTAGAGGTTTTTAAGGTCAGGCTTGACAAAGCCCTGGCTGGTATGATTTAGTTGGGAATTGGTCCTCCTTTGAGCAGGGAGTTGGACTGGATGACCTCCTGAGGTCCCTTCCAACCCTGATATTCTATGATTCTATGAGAGGTAACAGAGACAGAGGAAATTAAGTTCAGTGCTAACTCTTCGTTGGGGATGTAAGAGCAACAAAAATGATTAAAGATCTAGAAAACATGAGCTATGGGGGAAGATTGAAAAAACTGGATTTGTTCTGTCTGGAGAAGAGAAGGCTGAGAGGGGACATGATAACAGTTCTCAAATACATAAAAGGTTGTTACAAGGAGGAGGGAGAAAAATTGTTCTTCTTAACCTCTGAGGGTAGGACAAGAAGTAATGGGCTAAAATTGCAGCAAGGGTGGTTTAGGTTGAACATTAGGAAAAACTTCCCAACTGTCAGGGTGGCTAAGCACTGGAATAAATTGCCTAGGGAGGTTGTGGAATCACCATCATTGGGGAATTTTAAGAGCAGGTTGGACAAACACCTGTCAGGGATGGTCTAGATAATACTTAGTCCTGCCTTGAGTGCAGGGGACTGGACTAGATGACTTTGAGAGGTCACTTTCAGTTCTGTGATTCTATGGAATATGGGTGACCATTTATAATATTATGGATACCAATATTACAAAATTGCAATGAATCTTACAAGATATGCCATGTATGATATCAGTCAAAAAGTTATGATTTGCTAAGTATGCTAATTTTGTTTATAAGCATGTATCATCTTTGCATCGTGCATTATAAATGTGTGATATATCTGTGCTGTGTTTCTAGGTCACACCCCCAGACAGATTGGCATCAGCACTATACAGTCTGTTTGATGGCCCATCAAGGGTAATCAGCTATACCAGTGTTTCTCAAACTGGGGTCCGTGAGGGTACTCCAGGGGGTCCACAGGCCACCCTGACCAAGTCCTCCACCTCCCTCCCAGTGCCTTCTGCACGCTGGGGAACAGCTGTTCAGTGGCATGCAGGAGGCGCTGGGGGGGGCGGGGATAGGGGGTGCTCAGGGGAGGCAGTGGAAAGAAGCAGGGAAGAGGAGGAGAAGGGGTGGAGCGGGAAGAGGTGGGGTGGGGCCTTGGGGGAATGGATGGAATGGGGGTGGGGCCTCGGGCTGAGCGGGGGGATTGGCGGTCTGTGAAAAATTTTAAATCAAAATGGGGATCCTTGGGGTGCTAAAGTTTGAGAACCGCTAAGCTCTACAATGGACCCATTGAGAGAAGCCAGGGGCTATGCCCATGAGTCAGCAGGACATGTAGGGACATGCCTATGGACAGGGGACTCTACGTATCTTTCCATGCCCATGTGCTGTGAGCTAGTGTTTGGGACAGAGGAAGTACAAACCATATGGAAAAGGATATAAAAAGGCAGCTGCATCACCTCCATATGTCTTCAATCCTGCATCTCACCTCTGTAGTAACTTCTCTACAAACGGACAAAGGTCTGATAGACCCTCTCTAAGCTTTGGGTGTGTTCCAGAGGGACTTTACAAGCCAGCAAACTCGCCAACACTGCTATGAACCTGATATTTGGACCTTGAAGTCATTTGTATCAGATTGCTCTGATCATTTAACAGCTCTCTTCTCTTTTTTTTCATGTATAATAAAACCACTAGTTTTAGATACTAAAGGACTGGCTGGCAGTGTGGTATTTTCCACACTAATCCAAACTAATATTGCCCTGGCAATGTGGCTGCCCCTTTGGGGATCAGAAGAACATTTTGTTAAGTGAATAGAGTTTTAAGTAACTTCTCACTTTACTGGACCTATCTACTGATTGGGGGCCAGAAACTGGAATGCAATAAAGGGGGCTAAGGGATTTCTTTTTTTCAGCTTCTCGATAACCAGTGTGGGGGATCCAGAGCACAGATTGTGACTGGTTGGTGGTTCTAACTACAGAGTTAACCAGCAGTTTTAGGGGAATCTGCTCTCCTTTTTGCAGCCTGCCCTGGCCACAGATTATACTCTGAGGTTCCTACTCAGCATTCATTCCGTCAAAATTCCCACTGATTCTACTTGAGTAAGGAGCTCAGAGTCCAGCCCTTTGATCTGAGTCTGACAGTGAGATACCTCCACTCCGGTGAGAGACCCATAAGGAGTGCGAAGCTGGAGAGATGGTTACAGCTACAAATGGTGTGAGTGCTGTTCGTGTACAGAGCGGTGCAGCCGTCTGGAGTCCAGGTGCCTTTCCCAGCGATGAATTTCCAGTGAACACAGAGAGCCTCTTCCTCCTCTTTCTTTGCCTGGAAACAAAAACACCCCATCATCATCCTCACTGGATCATGGGGAGAACACTGTTTCTTTTGTCACATATCTCTAATAGACAGTAATAAACCTGATATCACCAACGGCTTCATGGCTTTCATTGTGCTGCATGTAACAGCCATTTGGGACTTCGCATTGGCAGTGGAAATACAAGCAAGATCCTCCAGCTCCAATAGCACAAGCCCCTGATCCTAGAGCTAAAGTGGTAATTCCCTTAACTCTGAGCACTGTAGGGTCTATGACACACAATTGTGCAGTTCCATTTTGAGCCAGGGCTGCCCGGAAGGGGGGGGGCAAGTGGGGCAATTTGCCCCAGGCCCCGGGCCCCACAGGGGCCCCCACGAGAATATAGTATTCTATAGTATTGCAACTTTTTTTTATGGAAGGGGCCCCCGAAATTGCTTTGCCCCCGGCCCCCTGAATCCTCTGGGCAGCCCTGTTTTGAGCCATTAAAAGGCATTCACACACCTGCCCACAAATACCCACATGCACTCTAGCAAGTTCATTACTTCATCAAAGAAGGCACCATCTCATGCTGTTTCCCTGAACTCTGCTATCTATAGGGCAGAGGTCCCCAAACTGTGGGGTGCGCCCCCCTAGGGGGACATAGACGAATCTTCTGAGGGACATGACAGGTCCTGGGTCAGCCCCCAGGAGGGGCGGAATGAGAATACAACCCAGCCCCTCCCCACCCTGAGCTCTGCTGTAGTCCCACCCGTAGCCGCATCCCTGACTTCCAGCCCCATGTCTGGCACCGTCCCCAGCCTCAGCATGGCTCCACTTCCAGCCCCTTACGGCTCCATTCCTGGCCCAGGGCCCAGGCTGGGAGCAGGGGAGGGGCTGGGAGCGGAGCCGCACCTGGCCATGGGCTCAGTTGCTGGCCCCCACCACAGCCCAGCTGCTGCTTCACTCCCAACGTCAACCTTGGCCCCCGGCCATGGCTCTGGCCCTGCTCCCGCCCCCCAGACCCAACCCCGCTGCGGACGCAGCCTCAGCCCCCTTACCCCTGTCCGTGTCCTCTCCCCCTGCCCCCGAACCGTGGACTGAACCCAGCCCCAGCTCAGAGGGAGGGGTGTGGACAGGGTAAGGGGGGGTGATCCTCAAAAGTTTGGGGACCACTGCTATAGGGAGTTGCTTTCCAATTATTCCTGCTCTAAGGGGTGAGCCAGGCACAGTTGTTATTTTGAGCGTTTTACATGATGAATCATAATCCAATCAGGCCTGGTGTGAACCCTATGTAACATCCTCCTGCAAAACAGCCCCAGTGTCAGGACTGAAGAAGCTCCCTCTGTTTCTCAGATAACTGTTCCTCAGTCCAGAAAGGCAACACAACTCAAATGCCCTGCAGGAGACGCACCTTTTAAGTGACCAACTGGAGCCCCGGCCACAGAGCAAAGTAAAAGGATCTACACTCACCTGTCTATGGCGTAGGGTGAAGTTCACAGGTTTGGAGAGGTTCATGAGCCTCCCAGCTCCGACAGCCCCACTCACCACCCTGGAATTCAGGTGAAAATTCCTCAATTTCTCATCAACCATTAGATCTCCCTCGTTGAGAAATCTCTTGTTCATGATGGAGTCCAGGGTGGAGTAAGAAATAAAAGCAACAGCCCCAAAATCTGAAAACATGAAATGATGCTTCATCATAGACACAGGGACACTGAGACAAAGAAAGAGCAAGCCAGGTGCCAAAGGTCACAGTGAGTGTGGGGAAGAGCTGGGGAAAGAACCCAGGAGTCGTGGCTAGCAGTTTGAGCTTTAACTACTAGAGCATGTTGCCTCCTCCCTCTTCTTCCACAGAAGCACTTCTGTGTTGGAAACATTGGTGTGCACTATGGGAGTGTGATTCCTAAAGTGCACTAATGTACATTAAAGCACACTAGGGAACCTTTAGTGCACACTAGTAGGGTCTATAAAGACCAATTAATGCACAGTACGTTAGTGCTCTTTAGAAATCATACCCCCATACTGCACATTATCCAGCTACGTAGACAGTCCTAGGTGAAAGGCACTGAGGTAAAGCCGTAGTTTTTCTTGGTTAGGAGAGGCAGAGGGCTTGGTTAGTGAGGAGCTTTCCCTGGTGATAAAGAATTAAGAACCAGTCCCAGTTAGGTCATACTGGCCTGAAAATCAGAGTAAAATTGGTAAATATTATCCTGGTTCCATTCTAGGACGTCACGCACGTCAACCTGGGACCTAGCTGGGCTCATCATCAGGACATCATGTGTTGGGCCAACGGATCTCTGATCTTTCCATTCTCTGGACCAATTCATATGCCCATCAAAGCTTTTCTCTCCTCCCTGCCCCTCCCACTGCTTGGTTTTCTTGCTGCAGGACAACCAGGAATGAAGGGCTCTGCAGAGCTCAATGGCCTGAAAAACACTGGCTCAGCCAACAAGGTCCACACTAGTGTCAGGATAACAGAGGCAAGCAAGCCAGCCTGGGGTGACAGGAAGGGGAGAACTAGGGCTGGGGTTTGGTGTCTAGTTAAAGGGGTGAGTGCCTGGGAAGCACTAGGATGGTACCTTCTGTGGCTGCTCTGGTGATCGTATCGCAGTGAATGTCCATTGTCTCCTCCTGAGCTCTCAGCCTGAAGACCTCATCACAGGGACCAGCAGCCGGGACAACGAGGAGCGTCTCGATAGCTGGGGAGGGAAATGGCAAAGCCTCTTGCTGCAAGGGCAAGGCAGGTTTGGAGCTCCACTCTCTCTGAATCCCAGCACCCCCTCCCCCTTTCTCCTCACTTCCATTTATCTGTGTTTCCCTGAGCCCCTCTGGCTGACCTCCTATGATCCATCATCCCTGCGTCCCCATGAAGATGTCAATGTGCCAAGAGGCAGAAGACAACTTCTCCCTGCTGCCTCACCTCTGCGCTTTAGCAGGGGAAGCAGCAGGAAGGGGTTTTGCTGGGGCAGGGAGTGAAAAGAGGACGCAATGGCAGCTGCCTGTGGCGACAGGAGATTGGCATTGCTTTTAAAACCCTCTCAGGCAGCTGCCATTGCTGCAAAGTCCCTGGGCTGGGTTTATGGCTGGCGGGTAGCATAGGCCGGGGAAGGCTGTGCCTCCCCAAACAGCCTGGCATGGCCCCGCCCATGATCCGCCCCCAGACCCCCTCCTGCCTGCTTCCAGTTCCCTTCAGGCTCTTCCGTGGCTGAGAGGCTGGGCCAGGCAGGCTCCAAGGCCCAGGGCTGGGAGGGCTGGGGTTGGGGTTAGGGCCATGCCATGTCACACTGCCTGCCCATCCGCCCGGCGCTGGAGTTGGGGACGATCTGACTGCCCAGTGCTCCAGGGCTGGGGGTGCTCCCACTGTGCTGCCCGCCCCGCACTCCGGGGCTGGGGTAGGGGTGCCAGTGGAAGAGAGGGGGTGGAACGGGAGGGATGGGCCTTGGGCAGAGAGGGAGGGGCCGGGGACTAGCCTCTCTAAATGGCTCATTCACCTGCCACCCATGGCTGTGTTATAAACCCTGAGAGAGGATGCAGTGGTGTTCTGTACTGAAAAGAGTATAACCCACTATCTCACAGCCTCCACAAGGCAATGTGGGAGCCTCCCATCCTCCTCACCCATAGACTCTGTTGTCACGGTCTGGGTCGTGATCTCCGGAGACATCAAAGCAGCTGTCAGTGCAGCCAATTCCACACTCTGCAGGAGGAACGTCATGGTGGAGGCAATTTCCCTCTTGTTCTCGTTCCCACCAGCACTGAGAGTGAAGCTATTCAGGAAGGAACCAAAGGGGCCAGCAACTTCCTGAGATTGGGAAAGGAAACATCCTGAGAAGGAGGGAGGATTTCAGTGGTTCATGAGCCACATTCTTCAGACTCCCAGGGGAACAATGACCCTCTTAGGGACATACGGGTTCATAGTGACCTTCCCCACTCAGAGGGACTGCAGCATTCTCAAAGAGGGAGCCCTTTACAGAGCGAGTGAGGCTACTGAGGCTTGCTCAGGACTCCACAGTAGGCTGAAACCAGGGGAGGGCTAATGCCCTGTGTCATTCCCTCCTCATCCCTGGTCCCTTCAGTGTAGGTGCCAGAGAACATTGCAACAAATCAGCAGGCATCTAGGTTCTCTCTGTGTTACCCCCGAGAGACTTTGGATCTTCCTAGGACCAGTGGGGACAGAACCCAGATCCCCTGCCACTTAAGCTAGAGAGCATGCACATGCGCACACACACCCCTTTTCTGAAGAGCAGCTACAATTCCCCCCAAAGTGAGACTGCTATTCCACACATGTAGGGGCAGAACCTCTGACCTGCAGCGATACTGCTCTGTCCTGGGCATACATGGTCTCCAAATTCACTAAGGTTGAATTCACGAAGGAGCAAAATTCACTGTTGCTGCCCTGCAGAACAATCAGAGGAAATGGGTTATTTCTGAAAGCATGGAAACACCACCCAAAATTAAGGTTAATGGTTCTGCAGAGCGATGTTGCTTTGACCTGTGGCTGGCTGACTGTCCCACTAAAATGCTTACAGATTACGACATGTTAAGGCTAAGTGTGGTGAAGCCCACAGACACGCTGATATTTCACATAGTATTGAAGCTTTCATGCATATTAATGAATTTCTCCTTCCCTTCCTCACAGGGGTTTGTAAGGATTATTATCCTCCTTCTACAAGTGGGGAACCGATGCACAGAGAGACTGAGAAAATTGCCCAAAGTCACACAGTGAGTCTGGGGCAGAGATGGGATCCGAACTCTGACTTCCTGTATCTCTGGCTGGTGCCTTAACTGCAGAACTCTGATGTACAGTGGGGGCATCACACACCTAAGCATGATACGGTCAAGTTTTCAGAAGCACTTTGTGTTGGACTGATTCTGCTCCCACTGCAGTCAGTGGTAAACCCTGGATAAGCAAGAATTCTCAGGCTCAAAGTTTTGTGTGTACTCTTTGTGAAAACCCTCAAAGCACAAATAAACCCCTTCCACGTACCTGCAGAAAGACATCTTTGCACATCTCCATCTGCTCTTTTATCTCTAGAGTCTCAGTCTGGCATTTAAAGGTAACATCTAGCAACAGAAAGAGAGGCAGGACAATTACATCAGGTCAACATCTGCAGGGCTAAGGTTTTCAGAAGTGTCTCATGATTTGATTTAAAAGGGCCCTGACTTTCAAAAGTACTGAGTACTCACCCTCTGAAAATCAGACGCCTTTAAGGTCTCAGGTTAGGCAACAAAATCAAAAGGCAATTTTGAAAACCTTGGCCTAAGTGACACACTAAGGCCACACACACAGGGACTCTAGGACAGAGCTGGAAATGGAAGCTTGATCATTTGAGTCCTAGCTTAGCATTTTAGCCACAAGGGCCATTCTTTCTTCCTACCAGGCAGGGCCGCCCGGGAGGGGGGGGGGGATCAAGTGGGGCCCCAGGTCCCCAGCCCCAGAGGGGCCCCCACGAGAGTATAGTATTCTATAACTTTTTTTTATGGAAGGGGCCCCCAAAATTGCTTTGCCCCTGGCCCCCTGAATCCTCTGGGCGGCCCTGCTACCAGAATACGAAGTTGATGATCTACTGAAACCCAGCAGGTGTTTTCTTCCTTTAATTCCACTGATCCCTTAAGCCCTGTCTATCTCACAACTAGACAGGAGGGGGAGGGATAGCTCAGTGGTTTGAGCATTGGCCTGCTAAACCCAGAGTTGAAAGTTCAATCCTTGAGGGGGCCGCTTAGGGATTTGGGGCAAAATCAGTACTTGGGCCTGCTAGTGAAGGCAGGGGGCTGGACTTGATGACCTTTCAAGGTCCCTTCCAGTTCTAGGAGATAGGATATCTCTATTAATTTATTTATTTATTTAACTTTCAACTGAGTCTGTAATCATTTAGCAATACATTCGGCCCTAAAAGCCTGGTATGTGTCCACACATCACCTGGTTAATACTCACTTAAGCTTTGTCTGTGTAGCTCATTGATCAGTGTGTGTTATGTGTCCTCTAGGGGCTGGTCCACCACGGTCTGGTTCTGCTACAGCTCCTAGCTATGGGAGTTCATCCCTCAGCTCAAACAGTAGGGGGTCATACAGTTACAAGATCATGGGTTTGATCCTTGGTGATAAACCAGATGACTGCTGTTACATCTATACTCGAGACGTTTCCCTTCCCTAGAAGTGTTCTAACCCTGCTATTGTACTTCTAAAAGGCCTGAGTCTCAGCAAGGTATGTCTGCACTAGAAACGCTAAAGTGGCGCAGCTGCAGCTGTGCCACTGTAGTGTAGACACTGACTACAGTGGTGGAAGGATTCTTCCATTGCTGTAGTAAATCCACCTCTGAGAGCTGGTAGCTAGGACAAGTCAAGAATTTTTCTGTTGACCTAGTGTTGCCTACACTGAGGCTTAGGCTGGCTTATGGTTGACTGAAGTTTCAGGTGTTCAGCAGGCCTCAGTTACACTAAAAGCCTTATGTTGTGCTGGCCTGGAAAAGGCGGTTAAAGTGGGTGTAAATGGCTCCTAAGAATGCTCCCTGTGGAGGGACACTGGAATTGGTGTGGAATTGGTATAAGGGCCTTTACATGATCTTGGCTTCATATGCAACGCAGATCAAGGATGTGATCAGAATGCACCACATGCTTCAGCTACTTTCTGGTTCTCAGGGGCCATGGGAAGCAGAGGATAAAGTACAGCAGCCCTGCATGGTCCCAGAATGCATAGAGCACAAAGGTGGCTTAAAGCTACCTTTTCCTCCACCCTTTCTATTCCCTGCCATAAGCACAGGAGTGGCATAAGTAAGAATCAGGCACAAAATTCTCTTGGGTACCCAGAGGGCGTTACAACCAAGTGTAGGAGGAAAAGTGCAACAGTTCTTAAACCAATTCAGAACAGCTGGTGAGCATCTGCCTAACTGCATCAGCTGGGCTGAAACTAGTTGGGTGCAGCTAGCAACACAGGCACAATCTTAGTCCTGGACTACACCTAAAACGTAGGTAGATCTAGCTATGTGAAAAATTCACACCCCTGAGAGACATAGTTAAGGCGTTCTAAGCCCAGTGTCGACACCATTAGGTTGACAGAAGAATTCTTCTATCAACCTAGATACCACCTCTTGGCAGGTGGATTAACTACAGTGATAGAAAAACCCCTTCCATCGCTGTACCAAGTGTCTACACTACAGTGCTACAGAGGCACAGCTGCAGCGCCGTAGCTGTGCTGCTGTCACTGCTGTAGTATGGACATAGCCTGAGTAACTGTGGCTAGTGGTGGCCTAGGATGCCGTGCTGGGCCAAATTCTCAGCTGGTGTAACTCAATGGAGCTCTATCAAAATCAACAGACTTTACACCAGGCCCATGGTTGCCTCCCTGGTTGTGACACTGTTTTCTTTGCAGCATGGACACAAACTGTGGTCAAAATAGATTTAAAACCCATGCTACTCACCCTTCCTGCAGGAACCTGGAATCCCATAGCTGTCCATGGCGGCAGTGCCAACACTCAGGAGCGCAAATGGAGAGCAGGGATGTTCCACAGCATGGGATCTGATGGCAGGTCCAAGCGTATGAATGCTCCAAACGAACTCAGTGCCAGGGACTCGGTTCCACACCACATCCCTTACAGGCTGATTGTCTAGGATGATGGCGCCAGTCTCTGCTGTATTGGCCACCATCAAGGCAAAGTTCTCGAAGCCCTCCTGGGCATTTATAGAATACATCCGGCAGTAACTGGCAACATCTGGAACATTCATCAGGAAGGCGTGGGAGGAATTAGGGAGAGCTGCGCCCACGCTGTAGAACACCACCTGGATGCCCACATTAGCAGAGATGTAGACTGGGATCGAGGGCTTGACAGGACGCTGGAGTACACTGCCTCCTGCTAGAGTAACAGTCTCTGCCTGTTCCCCTAGTTGATACAACACAGTTGTGCTCTGGGAAGCAGTGATGTAGACTATTTCATCTACTTTCTGCCAGGGTAAGGGAGGAATGATGTATGTTGTACCCCAGCTGCAAACTGGTAGGAGCTGCTCAAAGACATGGTTGCATTTTGTGCTAGTACAGAAACACACCTGGCCAACCAAGACAGCCACTGGCTTTTCTGAGACAATCCTGGTGCCAGACAGATCGGCTATGCCTTGTAACTGGTAGCCTTGGAAAGCAAGGAGTATAATTTTCAGTGTGTCACCAGTGGAGTAGACCCGTGTTCCATAACGTAACTTGCCTTTCACATGGACCGTCACTAGGTTGCGGTCTTCATATGTCATAACAGAGAACTCTGGGTAACTATCTAAGGATTCTGTAGAGGGAGTCACTATGTAGTGTTCATTTCCCAAGCTGGAGACAGGATATAGCACAGTGGTCTCAGGGCTCACATGTTTGTTGCTGACAGACACTACTGAGATATCTTTGTCAGCCTTGACTAGGACCACCTTGGAGAACTTGATAACACCCTTAATTCCCACTGACTCTGGTAGGCTGACCCGCACCATCTCTCCCCGATTTACCATAATCTTCTTATCAAATGGGTAATTGGAGATGGAAACAGACACTGAAGTGAAGGCAAAGTATCCAGTAATTTGCACTTCAACTTGACTAGAGTTCCCACAGTCGTCCATGTAGGAGGTGATGAATTCTCTTCCCAGAGTCTCAGTCTGACATGTGCCTGCAAGGAAAAATAGCAATAAACCCTTAGAGGTGGAGAGGGAAACTGTCAAAAGGTGGATAGAGTAAAAGGGACTGGATCAACTTTGTTCAGGCCAAAACCTAAGGCCCAGAATAAAAGAAAAGGTACTTGAAAAACCTTAATGCAGCTAGAAATTTTCCCCATTATATTTTAATCTAAATGAAAATATATTTTATTAATAGTAAACATTATTTTAAATAATTAAAAAGCACAACTTAGAGAGCTTAGCACCCAACAAAGGCTTTGGAACCAAACACGACTTCGGGGAATGTTCCAATCTGGATCAGAACTCGACAATTGTCCCTGGTCTCTCTAATAGTTCAGAACCAGAATCCTGGATCCAAACACTCATGGAAACACAGAAAAATTTCAGATCCAGATGCTCACTTAATGATTTGGACTCAGCTCTAAGAATAATTGTTTGCCCTACCTGAGCACCTCCTGTCTAAGCTCAAAACACTTTACAGACAGACAATAAATAATTCTCAGTCCCACCAGGAGATGGGTCAATATTACTGTCCCCACTGCACTGAGGGGGAAACTAAGGCACAGAAAGGGTTAGGAGCTTGCTCAAAGTAACCCCACAAATCAGCAGAAGAACTCTCAGTCTCTTGTACTCTAACCGTTAAAACCTACAACCATTCCCAGCATTGGGAATAGAACTTTAGTCTGTTGTGTTGATAAGGGCAGGTGCGTTGAGCCTATTGGACTGAGGTGATAATAAAACCCTTTTGTACTGTTACAACATTAAACACAAAAAAATGTGGTTGAGGGTCTTGTGTCAAGTTATCACTGGCACCTTCTCCTGTTGCAACCACCACCATTAAAGAGAGAGAGAGAGAGAGAGAGAGAGAGAGAGACAACCTTTTATTAAACACATATAAGAAACAGATCAATAAAATTACAATTTTAAAAAGTTAAATAAAACTTTTATTTAATAAGTTTCCTTCATTTCCCTTTTAGTTATATAGGGCCAGATCCTCAGCTAGTGTAAATCAGTGTAGCACCACTGACTACAACAGACCTTTGCTGATTTACAAAAGATGAGGATTCTGCCCATTACCCCCAGCTCACATCCCACTTGGCTCTTTATAGAGAGATCCAGAAACATCGTATCTCCCAACAAACATTTTATCCTCACTCCCAGAGCTCGCTCTCTCTGCCCTGAGTGGAAAGAAAATTAAGGCCAAATGTAATATAACTTTTCATAAGAACGGCCGTACTGGGTCAGACTAAAGGTCCATCTAGCCCAGTATCCTGTCTACCAACAGTGGCCAATGCCAGGTGCCCCAGAGGGAGTGAACCTAACAGGTAATGATCAAGTGATCTCTCTCCTGCCATCCATCTCCATCCTCTGACAAACAGAGGCTAGGGATACCATTCCTTATCCATCCTGGCTAATAGCCATTAATGGACTTAACCTCCAAGAATTTATCCAGTTCTCTTTTAAACCCTGTTATAGTCCTAGCCTTCACAACTTCCTCAGGCAAGGAGTTTCACACGTTCACTGTGCGCTGTGTGAAGAACTTCCTTTTATTTGTTTTAAGCCTGCTGCCTATTAATTTCATTTGATGACCCCTAGTTCTTATATTATGGGAACAAGTAAATAATTTTTCCTTATTCACTGTCTCCACATCACTCATGATTTTATATACCTCTATCATATCCCCCCTTAGTCTCCTCTTTTCCAAACTGTAAAGTCCTAGCCTCTTTAATCTCTCCTCATATGGGACCCGTTCCAAACCCTTAATCATTTTAGTTGCCCTTTTCTGAACCTTCTCTAGCGCCAGTATATCTTTTTTGAGATGAGGAGACCACATCTGTACGCAGTATTCAAGATGAGGGCGTACCATGGATTTATATAAGGTCCACATGTTTGTTGACCCCTTCAAAGAACTCTAATACATCAGAAAGACATGATTTCCTTTACAGAAACCATGTTGACTTTTGCCCAACAATTTATGTTCTTCTATGTGGCTGACAATTTTATTCTTTACAATTGTTTCCCGGTACTGACGTTAGACTTACCGGTCTGTAATTGCCAGGATCACCTCTAGAGCCCTTTTTAAATATTGGCGTTACATTAGCTATCTTCCAGTAATTGGGTACAGAAGCCAACTTAAAGGACAGGATACAAACCATAGTTAATAGTTTCTCAATTTCACATTTGAGTTCTTTCAGAACTCTTGGGTGAATGCCATCTGGTCCCAGTGACTTGTTACTGTTAAGTTTATCAATTAATTCCAAGCCCTCCTCTAGTGACACCTCAATCTGTGACAATTCCTCAGATTTGTCACCTACAAAGGACGGCTCAGGTTTGGGAATCTCCCTAACATCCTCAGCAGTGAAGACTGAAGCAAAGAATTCATTTAGTTTCTCCACAATGACTTTATCGTCTTTAAGCACTCCTTTTGTATCTCAATCGTCCAGGGGCCCCACTGGTTGTTTAGCAGGCTTTCTGCTTCTGATGTACTTAAAAAACATTTTATTATCTTCTGAATTTTCAGCTTTCTTATTACATTTTTACACTTAATTTGGCAGTGTTTATGCGCCTTTCTATTTACCTCACGAGCATTTGACTTCCCCTTTTTAAAAGATGCCTTTTTATCTCTGACTGCTTCTTTTACATGGTTGTTAAGCCATGGTGGCTCCTTTTTAGTTCTTTTACTGTGTTTTTTAATTTGGGGTATACATTTAAGTTGAGCCTCTATTATGGTGTCTTTGAAAAGTGTCCATGCAACTTGCAGGGATTTCACTTTATTCACTGTACCTTTTAATTTCTGTTTAACTAACCCCCTCATTTTTGCATAGTTCTCCTTTCTGAAATTAAATGCCACAGTGTTAGGCTGCTGAGGTGCTCTTCCCACCACAGGAATGTTAAATGTTATTATATTATGATTACTATTTCTAAGCGGTCCTGTTATAGTTACCTCTTGGAGCAGATCCTGCGTTCCACTCAGGACTAAATTGAGAATTGCCTCTCCCCTTGTGGGTTCCTGTACCAGCTGCTCCAAGAAGCAGTCATTTAAAGTATCAAGAAATTTTATCTCTGCATTTCGTCCTGAAGTGAAATGTTCCCAGTCAATATGGGGATAATTGAAATCCCCCACTATTATTGAGTTCTTAATTTTGATAGCCTCTCTAATCTCCCTTAGCATTTCATCATCACTATCACTGTCCTGGTCAGGTGGTCGATAATAGATCCCTAATGTTATATTCTTATTAGAGCATGAAATTACTATCCATAGAGATTCTATGGAACATGTGGATTCACTGAAGATTTTTACTTCATTTGATTCTACATTTTCTTTCACATATAGTGCCACTCCCTCCCGCCTCCACCGCCCCCTGCACAACCTGCTCTGTCCTTCCGATATATTTTGTACCCCGGAATGATTGTGTCCCATTGATTGTTCTCACTCCACCAGGTTTTTATGATGCCTGTTATATCAATATCCTCCTTTAACACGAGGCACTCTAGTTCACCCATCTTATTCCCACAAACAGGGAAGAATTAGTAGGGGAAGCAAAAGTGGATGGGAACCTGGGAGGCAGTGACCATGACATGGTCGAGTTCAGGATCCTGACACAAGGAAGAAAGGAGAGCAGCAGAATATGGACCCTGGACTTCAGAAAAGCAGACTTTGACTCCCTCAGGGAACAGATGGGCAGGATCCCCTGGGAGAATAACATGAAGGGCAAAGGGGTCCAGGAGAGCTGGCTGTATTATAAAGAATCCTTATTGCGGTTGCAGGAACAAACCATCCCGATGTGTAGAAAGAATAGTAAATATGGCAGGCGACCAGCTTGGCTAAACAGTGAAATCCTTGCTGATCTTAAACGCAAAAAAGAAGCTTACAAGAAGTGGAAGATTGGACAAATGACCAGGGAGGAGTATAAAAATATTGCTCAGGCATGCAGGAGTGAAATCAGGAAGGCCAAATCACACTTGGAGTTGCAGTTAGCAAGAGATGTTAAGAGTAACAAGAAGGGTTTCTACAGGTATGTTAGCAAGAAGAAGAAAATCAAGGAAAGTGTGGGCCCCTTACTGAATGAGGGAGGCAACCTAGTGACCGAGGATGTGGAAAAAGCTAATGTACTCAATGATTTTTTTGCCTCTGTCTTCACACACAAGGTCAGCTCCCAGATTGCTGCACTGGGCAGTACAGCATGGGGAGAAGGTGACCAGCCCTCTGTGGAGAAAGAAGTGGTTCGGGACTATTTAGAAAAACTGGACGTGCACAAGTCCATGGGGCCGGATGCACTGCATCTGAGGGTGCTAAAGGAGTTGGCGGGTGAGATTGCAGAGCCATTAGCCATTATTTTTGAAAACTCCTGGCGATCGGGGGAGGTCACAGATGACTGGAAAAAGGCTAATGTAGTGCCCATCTTTAAAAAAGGGAAGAAGGAGGATCCGGGGAACTACAGGCCAGTCAGCCTCACCTCAGTCCCTGGAAAAATCATGGAGCAGGTCCTCAAGGAATCAATTATGAAACATTTAGTGGAGAGGAAAGTGATCAGGAACAGTCAGCATGGATTCATGAAGGGGAAGTCGTGCCTGACTAACCTAATTGCCTTCTATGATGAGATAACTGGCTCTGTGGATGAGGGGAAAGCAGAGGATGTGTTATTTCTTGACTTTAGCAAAGCTTTTGATACGGTCTCCCACAGTATTCTTGCCGGCATGTTAAAGAAGTATGGGCTGGATGAATGGACTGTAAGGTGGATAGAAAGCTGGCTAGATCGTCGGGCTCAACGGGTAGTGATTAATGGCTCCATGTCTAGTTGGCAGCCGGTTTCAAGCGGAGTGCCCCACGGGTCGGTCCTGGGGCCGGTTTTGTTTAATATCTTTATTAATGATCTGGAGGATGGTGTGGACTGCACTCTCAGCAAGTTTGCAGATGAAACTAAACTAGGAGGCGTGGTAGATACACTAGAGGGTAGAGATCGGATACAGAGGGACCTAGACAAATTAGAGGATTGGGCCAAAAAAAACCTGATGAGCTTCAACAAGGACAAGTGCAGAGTCCTGCACTTAGGACGGAAGAATCCCCTGCACTGCTACAGACTAGGGACCGAATGGCTAGGTAGCAGTTCTGCAGAAAAGGACCTAGGGGTCACAGTGGACGAGAAGCTGGATATGAGTCAACAGTGTGCTCTTGTTGCCAAGAAAGCTAACGGCATTTTGGGCTGTATAAGTAGGGGCATTGCCAGCAGATCGAGGAACGTGATCGTTCCACTCTATTCGACATTGGTGAGGCCTCATCTGGAATACTGTGTCCAGTTTTGGACCCCACACTACAAGAAGGATGTGGAAAAATTGGAAAGAGTCCAGCGGAGGGCAACAAAAATGATTAGGGGTCTGGAGCACATGACTTATGAGGAGAGGCTGAGGGAACTGGGATTGTTTAGTCTCCAGAAGAGAAGAATGAGGGGGGATTTGATAGCAGCCTTCAACTACCTGAAGGGGGGTTCCAAAGTGGATGGAGCTCGGCTGTTCTCAGTGGTGGCAGATGACAGAACAAGGAGCAATGGTCTCAAGTTGCAGTGGGGGAGGTTTAGGTTGGATATTAGGAAACACTATTTCACTAGGAGGGTGGTGAAGCACTGGAATGGGTTACCTAGGGAAGTGGTGGAATCTCCATCCTTAGAGGTTTTTAAGGTCAGGCTTCACAAAGCCCTGGCTGGGATGATTCTGTTGGGGATTGGTCTTGCTTTGAGCAGGGGGTTGGACTAGATGACCTCCTGAGGTCCCTTCCAACCCTGATATTCTGTGATTCTATGATTCTATAATTACACCCGAGACCTTTTGGCGGCAGCTCCGAAAGGCGACCTACCCTCTAGGGGCCTGACCTCGCACCGTTGCCCATGAGATAGAGGACCCCTGCTGGTGGTGATTGCTCCCAGAGAGGCATTCAGCGGGAGAAGTCACCGAGCATGTGGCCCTGGAGCAATTCACCCAGATTCTCCGGCCCCGCGGTAGCGCATGGGTACTCTGACATCGCCCAAAAACTTTAAGCACGGCCGTCACCTTGGTGGAGGACTTCTTGGCTGCTGAAGATCCCATTGAGCCGGGGGCCTAGACTTTGGGTGCCACAACTACGGTGATGACCCCAGCATCGACCCAGAGACCAGACCCAGACTAAACAGCACCCGGGCACCGGCAACTCAGAGAACCACACCTCTAACCTGCCTCCCTCCTATCATCCACAGGGCACGCCTCTTGGGGAGCCTTGAGCCCGCCGGGCCTGGACTATCAACGGAGCCCACCTCTAGAAGCGGTGACCCAGCCAGCGCATTCAGAAGTGGGGCCCTACTTCACATGTGGCCAATTCGGACACTTACAGCATGAATGTCCTGAGATGGATTGTAACTTTGGCCAGGTCTGCACCGGGGAATCCTGGGCCCGCAAGCCATCCTCCCCAAAGCTGACAATGCCAGTCGAAGTAGGCCCCAAGCCAGGCATGGCCCTCCTGGATTCGGGATGTTGGCAGATCCTTGTATGGCAGGGAGTCATCCCGAACCTGAAAAGAACCGAGGAGAGTTTTGACTCCAGTGTGTTCACGGAGACATAAAAGTGTACCCCCAGGTCCGGGTACTTTTAATGACAAATGGGGTGACCGAGGAGGTGATAGTAGAGTTGACCCCCATCCTTGCCTATCCCGTCATTCTTGGTCGGGACTGGCTGGGCTTTAATGACCTTCTCTGGGAGGCCAGCCTTTCGGGGATTCTTCCCCTGACAGCTCTAGGGGAAGACGCAATGGCAGACCAGGGCCCTGAGGCCAATGGAGAGGGACACCATGAACCAGAGGAAGAGGAACAGGGAAAAGAAAACCCCGATGAGTCCCAGACCCAAACCTAGCCCCCAAATACAGTGGGGGAAGGCTCTGCGAGAACCTCCCTGTCCAACTTCCCTCAAGACCAGTGGGATGATCCCACCCTTAAGCATGCCTATAACCAAGTGTCCCACATCAACAGGACTGTAGTAGACCCCTCAGAGAGCACTGCAGTGGCCACAGTTTGAGATTACAGCCGATCACCTATATCGGGTAGAGCGGGACCCCCAGAACCAGAAGGTCCGAACCTAGTACCCTACTCATGCATCAAGTTCTCCCCCTTTGAACTCTTGTTTGGATGCTAGCCCCATAGGGTACTGGATCTGAGGAAAGAGGCCTGGGAGTACACCCCCTCAATCACCATGGGGTTTCTCCAATATGTACTGTAATTGCGAGCCCGGCTTGACCGAGCCAGGACCCTTGCCTGAGAAAATCTTCAGGCGGCCCAAGGGATCCAGGAGCGGTGCTATAACCACTGGACCTGAATGAAAAGCTTTGAGCCTGGGGAACAGGTACTTCTAGTCCTCCTATCAGAAGAGTCGAAGCTCCTGGCCTGGTGGCAAGGCCCATACAAAATTGTCCATCATTTGGGGCCTGTCACCTATGAGGTTCACCAGCTGCACTGGAGGAAGAAGAAACAGGTGTACCATGTGAACCTCTTGAAACCCTGACATGCCCGGGAAGGATTGCTAATCGCCCCCTACCCACCCGAACCAGCCCTAGGGCCCCAAGTGCCTAAGTTGGACAAGACGGAGCCCCAGTTGGGTGAGATGCTGTCGACTGATCAACGGAAACAAGCTCAGTGCCTCCTGGAAGCCTTCCGGAAGACTTTCACCACACACCCTGGCCAGACCACCGTCGTACAGCACATGATCCAGACAACCCCGGGACAGGTGGTCCAGGAAGTGACACGCCCCCTCCCATGGCAGATGCGAGAGATCATGGAGAAGGAGGTCCAAATGATGGTAGAATTGGAGGTCATCGAGCGGTCATGAAACGAGTGGCACAGTCCCATTGTACTGGTCCCAAAACCTGATGGGAGCCATCGCTTCTGTACCGACTTTCGGAAGGTAAATGCTATCTCGAAGTTTGATGCCTATCTGATGCCGTGGATTGATGAGCTCCTCGACAGTCGGGGAACTGCCAATTACATCACCACTGTAGCCCACAGGATTATTTTGCTTGCTATTATATCCTACTAATCCAGCCAGCCATATCAAATAATATGTTTCTCTTTCTGAATTAATCCATTTCATTCTTACATTTTATCTGTATTAATTCCTATGAAATTAGGATGTGTTGAGGCATATGATACGTATTTCCTAATAATTATATACAGACTAAGTTCTGATGAAATGCAAGAAGCCTACCAGCCTGTATCCGGTAAGATGCACTAAATAGCTAAAAGTACAATCAGTTAAGGTAAATCAGCATAAAAGCTGGTAACCTTTGGCACAGATAGGAATAGTTCCTGAACTTTGGGGAACCAAAGGGAGGAACTATACACAACACTGAACAGGTGTATCTGGCGTCTGCAACCGGTTGGTAACCTCAGGGTTTACCACAAACCTGGAAGTCGTCAAGAGACCCTAGGCTGGCAATTTTTGGAGTGAGATAATCCTTATTTTATATATATAAAGAGTAAGTGTCATAATCCACTAACCTATAGGATAAGGGTACCCATAAATTTCTTAGGGTACAGAAATAAGATTTGGGTATAGTAGGTTGGGCCTGAATTACATAGTGTCAGGATCCTATAAAATACCTTGTAAGGATATCATAGGGAGGCTTTAGCTCTCTCTTTTCTTTGTCCTCCTATATTCTATAGATAGACTATGTTTTTATTTACCTATCATTCTATCTTCTGTCACGCTATCAGCTCAGCTTGTGTAGTATAGTATAACTACTCAACATTCCTAACTATTGGGGAACCATTGTGTTATCGGGCATGCCAGGAGTAAGGCTGGTCCTTCACCTCCTATTACCAGGTCCTCAAGGAAGGGTGAAATATGTTAGGTTAAGGTACTGTGACAAAGTTCCTCCTCTATCTTGGTGGGTCCTGCGCTTATGGGTGGATTTTCTTGCCTCAGAGATTCACCATGTGGGTTGGGGAACAGCCCAGAGACCTTCCCCTCTGGAAGAACCCACAGTCCAGGTCAATTGGGAGGTTTGGGGGGAACCCGGGCCCGCCTTCTACTCCAGGTTCCAGCCCAGGGCCCTGTGGACTGCAGCTGTCTATAGTGCCTCCTATAACAGGTGCATGACAGCTACAACTCCCTGGGCTACTTCCCCATGGCCTCCTCCAAACACCTTCCTTATTCTCACCACAGGACCTTCCTCCTGGTGTCAGATAACGCTTGTGCTCCTTAGTCCTCCAGTAGCACACCCTCTCCCTCTCAGCTCCTTGTGCCTCTTGCTCCCAGCTCCTCACACTCGCACCACAAACTGAAGTGAGCTCCTTTTTAAAACCCAGGTGCCCTGATTAGCCTGCCTTAATTGATTCTAGCAGTGTCTTAATTGGCTCCAGGTGTCCTAATTAGCCTGCCTGCCTTAACTGGTTCTAGCAGGTTCCTGATTACTCTAGTGGAGCCCCTGCTCTGGTCACTCAGGGAACAAAAAACTACTCATCCAGTGACCAATATATTTTCCCTGTACCAGACTCCTGTACCCCACTGGTCTGGGTCTGTCACATATCCCTCCCCCCTGCTCAACGCCAAGGAGTTGGGCAGCTTGGGACGCCAGACAGTGCACACGTGACAAGCCATCGGCGTTGCCATGATGGCTACCTGCTCTGTGTTGCACTTGGAACTGGAAAGGTTGAAGGGATAAGAACCACCTGGTCACCCTTGTGTTCTTCTCCTTGTTCCGCTACATCCATTGAAGAGGGGCATGGTCGGTCACGAGGACAAATCTGTGCCCGAGCAGGTAGTAGCGCAATGTTTCCATACCCCATTTTACAGCGAGGCATTCTCTCTCCACCACTGCATATTTTTGTTCCCTTGGAAGGAGTTTCCGACTGAGGTAGAGAATTGGGTGTTCCTCCTCTCCGACCATCTGTGATAGAACGGCCCCCAACCCTACTTCCGATGCATCCGTCTGCAGGATAAACTCCTTGGTGAAATCAGGGGCTATCAGTACGGGATTACTGCAGAGGGCAGTCCGTAGGTCTGTGAATGCTTCCTCTGCTGCGTCAGACCATTTCACCAGATCAGGTCCACGGGCTTTCACTAGGTCTGTCAGGGGGCTTGCCCTTGTGGCAAAGTGGGGGATAAATTGTCAGTAATACCCCACCACACCTAGGAACGCCCAGACTTGTTTCTTGCGACTTGGTCAGGGCCAAGTTTGAATGGCCCCTAACTTGTTCACTTGGGGTTTTACCAGACCTTTTCCCACAATGTAGCCAAGATATTTGGCCTCTATAAACCCTACAGCGCACTTGGCAGGGTTTGCTGTAAGGCCAGCTCGCCTGAAGGTATCGAGGACTGCCTCCACCTTCTCCAGGTGGGTTTCCCAGTCTGGGGTATGAATGACCACATCGTCCAAGTAGGCAGCAGCATAACTGTTATGCGGGCGTAATAGCTTGTCCATGAGGTGCTGGAAGGTAGCTGGGGCCCCATGTAGTCCAAAAGGGAGGACAGTATATTGAAAAAGACCCTCTGGTGTAGAGAACGCAGTCTTTTCCTTTGTGTCTTCTGCAAGAGGAATCTGCCAGTACCCCTTTGTCAAGTCTAGGGTAGTCAAGTACCGGGCATTACCCAGACGGTCCACTAGCTCATCTATGCAAGGTATGGGGTACGCGTCAAACTGGGATACTTCGTTTAGTCGCCGGAAGTCATTGCAAAATCTTGTGGTGCCATCAGGTTTGGGCACCAGCACGATTGGGCTGGACCACTGACTGTGGGATTCTTCGATGATCCCCTACTCCAGCATCTTTTTTACTTCTGCTTTTATTTCCTCCCTTTTTGCCGCTGGCACCCAATAGGGCCTCATTGTTACTCTGGCCCCAGGGTTCGTGATGATGTGGTGATATGTCTCGGTTGTTCGACCCGGTTTTGTCGAGAACACATCTTGGTTCCAGAAGATCATCTCAGACACCTCATTCTTCTGGTCTGGTGTTAAATCGGGAGACACTCTCACCTGTTTGGAAGGCTTGTTGTCCTGGGTTTGGTCTTTTTGGACCATTGTGCATGCCTCTTGTGCATGCCAGGGTTTCAGAAGGTTAACGTGATAAATCTGTTCTTGTTTTCTGTGTCCTGGCTGCCGCACCTTGTAGGTTACTTCCCCCATGGGTTCAACCACCTCATAGGGCCCCTGCCATTGGGCCAGAAGCTTGCTTTCTGCCGTGGGTACCAACACCATAACCTGATCCCCTGGTTGGAACTGTCGCACTTTTGCCTGGTGATTGTAATGGGTTTGCTGGGCCTCCTGTGCCTTCTCCAAATGTTCCCGTACAATAGGGGTAACCCGGGCTATCCGGTCTCGCATCTGCATTACATGCTCTATTATATTTCTCCCCTCATTGGGTTCCTCTTCCCAGATCTCTTTGGCGATATCTAGTATGCCACGGGGGTGACGCCCGTATAATAACTTGAAGGGGGAAAACCCAGTTGAGGCCTGAGGTACCTCCCTGAGAGCGAACATAAGGTAGGGTAGTAGGGTGTCCCAATCCTTCCTGTCCCGACTTACCACCTTCCTTATCATAGCCTTGAGGGTTCGGTTAAACCTTTCTACCAACCCATCAGTCTGCGGATGGTAGACCGAAGTTCTCAGGGTATGTATATGGAGCAGCATACAGAGGTCCTTCATTAGCTTTGACATAAATGGGGTTCCTTGGTCGGTTAATATCTCCTTTGATAGCCCCATTCGGGCAAAGATCCCCACCAGTTCTTTGGCTATAGTTTTAGAGGCCATGTTCCGCAGGGGGATGGCTTCTGGGTAGCAAGTAGCATAGTCCAAAACAACAAGTATATATTGGTGGCCCCCAGCCGTCATCTCCAGGGGTCCCACTAGGTCCATGGCTATTCGCTCGAAGGGGACCTCTATGATGGGAAGAGGTACTAAAGGTGCCCCCAAGTGGGGACAGGGACTGTGTAGCTGACCCTCCAGGCAGGAGGCACAGTACCTCCACACTTCTTCATGTACTCCAGGCCAGAAGAACAGTCGTAGGACTCGTGCCAGAGTCTTCTCTACCCCCAAGTGCCCCCCAAAAAGATGACTATGAGCAAGACTTAATACAGCATTCTGGTGTTTTTGAGGTACTAGGATCTGCTGTACCTTCTGCCCCTGTACTGGTGCAACCTGGTATAAGAGATCCTTCTTCATTATGAAGTAGGGTCCTGGTCCCTGGGTTTTCCCTTCCACAGGGACCCCATCTATTTCAGTCACCTCCTTCCTAATGTTGTCGTACCTTGGGTCTTCTGCCTGGTCCCGTCCAAAATTTCCTCTCCCGGGGCTAATCTGCCCAAGATCTAGGGGCCCAGTCTCTGTTGCCTCTACTATTTCAGAAGCATTAGGGTGGAGGTCAGACTCAGGTGCTTCTCCCTCCTGCGTGGCCTTCTTTTCAGCTGCGCGGGTCCGCCTACCTACAAGAGTGACCCGCTGGCTTTGGGTCAGTATTCGGGTTCCCAAGGCCTTAGCTGCCCTTCTTTCCCTTACCCTGTCTGGGAGTGGAGAACAAATCTGGGGATATTTCAGAGAAGATTGGGGGTTGACAGTCTGCTGTGGATGCCTCAGCAATTTTAGGGTCCCCATCTTTCTCCAATCCCCCTACTGGGAGTAAGTTTCCAAACTCTGGGAAGTCCCTCCCTATGAGCACCGGGTATGGGAGTTTAGTGACTACACCTGCTGCTACCTCAGTAGCGTTCTCTTGGATCTCGATTTTTACTGGAATGGTGGGGTAGTAACTAACTGTCACTGACACATGTTATCCCCGTATGTTTAGCCTGCAGCAGTTGACTACGCTTCACGAGCTTCCCTGAGATAAGCGTGATAGCACTTCCCGAATCAATCAGTGCCATGGTCCCTACCCCATTTAATTTCACTGGTCTGGTATACATATGTGGGGTTAGAGAGACCCCCACAAGGTGGATTAGAGAGCATGGATCTGCCCAGTTCCCCCAGGTTACACTGCATAGGCTCCTCCGCATTGGGACACTATGCAGCTATGTGTCCCCACTCCCCGCAGGAATAACATCTGTATGGAGCCCTAGGCATTCCCCGGTCTCTTGGTTTGGGCAGTCTAACATCACGATCCTCTTCTCCCTCAGTGCTCCAACTCTTTGTGGCCTCTGATGGGCCTTCAGCCTCTCTCTTTTTCCATCTGGGCCCTCCTGGTCGCCCAGTCACCTGAACTTTAGGGCTTGGTGCTGCTAGTTTAACCCGGGGTGCCTCTTCCTTAACTGGTCGGGTCAGCTCCTCGCTGTCCTTCGCCTCTCTACCAGGGCGACAACCTCGTCATAGGTGGAGGGTTCGTTCTGGCTTACCCAGGCACGAAGGTCTGGTGGTAGTCCCCTCATGTATCGGTCAATGACCAGAACCGCTAGTATCTCTTCTGGACTCCGGGGACTCTGTTTGCAACCACTTTCGTGTGAGATGGATGAGGTCGTACAATTGGGAACACGGGGTTTTGTCTTCCTGGTACCTCCAGCCGTGATACTGCTGGGCCCACACTGCTGTTGTTACCCCAGATCTGGCCAGGATCTCTGCTTTCAGCTGGGGGTAGTCTGCCGCAGTCTCTTCAGCCAGATCATGGTAGGCCTTCTGGGCCTCCCCACACAGGAGCACACCTCTTGCTCCCAGCTCCTCACACTCGCACCACAAACTGAAGTGAGCTCCTTTTAAAACCCAGGTGCCCTGATTAGCCTGACTTAATTGATTCTAGCACCTTCTTCTTAATTGGCTCCAGGTGTCCTAATTAGCCTGCCTGCCTTAACTGGTTCTAGCAGGTTCCTGATTACTCTAGTGCATCCCCTGCTCTGGTCACTCAGGGAACAGAAAACTACTCATCCAGTGACCAGTATATTTGCCCTCTACCAGACTCTTGTACCCCACTGGTCTGGTCTAGGAAAGTTCTGGTCCCTGGGTGCCTGAAAACATGATGGGGTGCAGTATTGCTAACACTATGCATGCATAACTGGGACCTCAGTCTTGCGACTTAAACTTCCCCTGATGAAGTTTAAGCAGATCTGAGATGACAGAATCAGGACCCAAGGATCTTTTACACAATTTCATTTCCTTTTTGACAAGTTCGGATTCCCTTGGAGAACAAAAGATAATTAGGATGACTTTGAAGGAGGTACTTAGCTATACGAATTAACATAAGGCCATTTGGTTTTTCCTCCACCATTCACAGTACATTTCAAAGAGAGATGAATACTGAGATATCCCACATTTACAATTCATTTAAATTATATCAGAATACAGCATAGACAGGGACTGTTGATTACATTGTGAACCCTACTCATACATATGTAAACACACAAAAACACAAACATTATCTCCCTACATGTCTTTTGAGGGTTATTTATTTTACAGGATGTTTAACCCTTTCTAGCCATGCATCACAACCCCTCTGGAGTCTTTTGCTTAAAATACAACCCTCTCTGTAAGCAAAATTCTTCCAGGTTTTTTCTGTCAGGATCCCGATCATGGGTCACTCACTGTAACTGATTTTTAACCCTTAAACTCTCCAATATAAAAATTAAATTTTGACAAGTGTGTGGTTCCGATCCAAAAACCCAATTAACCTGTGGTAATATGTATCCAAGCACAACTATGCCACTGTGACGGGTTCGGTCACAGAGACTCCCTTGGGACTGTCACCTGATGTGCTGAGACTACCTCTAAGCCCGTTTTCTCTGGCAGTTTGGGCCTCCAGAACCCTGCCTTGTTCAGCCAGACACGCAAGCCTCCTACAACAGAGACCCAGGGTCTGAACCACGCCCCCAAAGTTGCAGACTTAACTGAAAACAGCTTAAAAAGTGCTCCTATCTCCATCACACAGACACCGAGCTCCAAATCGGATCCAAACCACAAATTAATCTGTTTTACTTACTTTAAAGCTTATACAGGGTAAACTCATGAATTATCCGCCTTCTATAACACTGATAGAGAGATATGCACAGCTGTTTACTCCCCCAGGTATTAATTACTTACTCTGGGTTAATTAATAAACAAAAGTGATTTTATTAAGTATCAAAAGTAGGATTTAAGTGGTTTCAAGTAATAACAGACAGAACAAAGTAAATTACCAAGCAAAATAAAACAAAACACGCAAATGTAAGCCTAATGCATTTAAGAAACTGAATACAGGTACATCTCACCTTCAGAGATGTTCCAATAAGCTTCTTTCACAGACTAGACTCCTTCTTAGTCTGGGCCCAATCCTTTCTCCTGGTACAGTCCTTGTTAGTTCCAGCAGGCATCTTAGGTGAAAAGCAGTGGATTCCACATGACTGAGACCCCTTTGTTCTGTTCCATCCACTTTTATAGCTTTGGCACAAGGTGGGAATCCTTTGTCTCTCTCTGGGTTCCCACCGCTCCTTTTAAATGGAAAAGCACCAGGTTTAAAATGGATTCCAGTATTATGTGACATGGTCACATGTCCCGTGAGACTCCTAGTCTCCATTCTTCCAAGACTGGCCCGCATGTCTGCAGTGGAGGCTTGCAGATAAACAGAGTTAATGGGAGCCATCAAGATTCCAAGCCATTATTAATGGCCCACACTTTGCATAATTACAATAGGACTTCAGAATTATACTTCATATTTCTAGTTTTAGATACAAGAATAATACATACATAGAAATAGGACGAACACACTCAGTAGATTATAAGCTTTGTAATGATACCTTACAAGAAACCTTTTGCATGAAGCATATTCCAGTTACATTATATTCACACTCATAAGCATATTTTCATAAACATATAGAGAGCAATGTCACAGCCAGCTGTGCACAAACTTCATTGGTTGGTTGGGGCCTGGGTGCACAAAACCTGATTGATGTGGTGCGGAAGGGAGGGAGGCAAGTGCATGCACGCCTGATTTTGAGAACCAGGGGCATATAACCCTTTCTCTGGCCAGAGCTACCATCTCGTGCAGCAGAGAAGAGCTCAAGTGCAGCTGCTGGATAAAATATTTTCCACCGGCAGCTTCTCCCCCCAATTTTCTCCCCTACTGGGACCTGCAGTTAAACTTGAACAACACATTGAAAATGAAACCCACAAAAGGAAGGAAATAAAAAGCACAGCCAGTTCCCATGACATGGCTCCAACTTCTCCAGCACAGTCACACTGTGTCATTACCACAGCTTCCATGCCCCACAAGCCCCCCCGATACGCCAGCCTTTCATCAGCTGGGTTCACTCAGTGCTCCCGACACAACCAGCCACTGCATCAAATATCCACAACGCTAATGCTGCTGGGGCAGAACTGCTCTGGCGAGGGGAGAGCGTTCCAGTTGCAGTGCGTGGTCTGTGTTGTGTGGGGACATGTAGCTCAGCCTATGCTGGGAGCCTCACTAGTCCTTGCAGTCTGGGCTTGGCCTCCTGCATCAGCTCAGTGTTTTGGCTCAGACAGCCTCTGCGCTGAGCCTGAGTTGAACTTCCCCAGGTTGGACATAGAACACTTCTGAAGAACTTCCTCATTCTCGTTAATTGCCCCTTCTTGTCCCTGGGCTAGTTCTGGGCATGACGCTACGCCCGAGTGTGTGGAAGTTCATCATATAAAGCCAGATCCTCAGTTGGTATAAATTGGTGTGTTGACTCCAATGGATCTTTGCCCATTTTACCAACTGGGGACCTGCCCCACAAGCCTGCTCCTTCCCCACCCCCCTCAGAGGCCTGGGGGTGGGCTGCGTACCACAATGTCTAGGGACAGCCCTGGGTGCTTGACTAAAGCATCTTCCAGAAAGACAGTCAGTCTGGATTTGAAGACTCTGGAACTGGTGAATTCCCCTCTTGATCTTCATTTTGATATGCTAAACAGACAGAGCTCTTTAAGTCTCTCACTGTCAGGCAGAGTGGGAGAGGGACAAGGATCTGGGCCAGAATGGATGGATTCCCGGGGAAGTGGTTTCACAGTGGGAAGATCTGTCACTTCCCCCCTCCCAAGTACTGAGACTTGGCTCGTCACAGGGAACTGCAGTGCGGACAGCGAGGCCGTCAGGCTGAGAGCTCAGGAGGAGACAATGGACATTCACTGTGATACAGTCACCATGGCAACTGCACAAGGTACCATCCAGGGGATGGAGATGCCCAGGGACCAAACTGCAGCACAGAGCAATTCCCAGGCACCAAACCCCAGTCCTGGTTCTATCCTTGCTCTGTCCCCAGGATCCCCAGGCCAGGACCCTCGTCTCTGGCTCCAGCACTAGTATGGACCTTGCTGACTGAGCCAGTGGTTCTCAGGCTGTCGACCATGGGACTGTGCAGACACCTTCATTTCTGGTTGTCTCACAGAGGTGGGGGCTCAGAGGGCAGATGGCTCAGCAGAGGGGCTCTGTGATATAAAGTGGGCCCAGAGAATGGAAAGGGGAGGGAATTCTTAGCCCAGCTAAACCCCAGGCTGGAGAAGAGCATCTCCCTGGATAGGGACCAGAATAACATTTTCCCTCAACTCCCACTTTCGGGCTGATATGACCTAACTGAGAGTTTGTCCATGTGGCAAGTTACTGCACTGCAAGCCAGGTTGTGAATCTCCAGCGCACCAGCTTGCGGCTCAGTAAAATCCCCTGGGAGCATTGCTGCAGTTCAGGGTGCTACAGCAGTGCCCTCAAGGGATGTTATTGCGCAGCGAGCTGGTGCACCATAGATTCTCCACCTCGCTTTTACAGGCTCCAGGTATTAAGGTCAATAACTTGTGCTTGTCTAAATTGCCGAGTGCCTTTCAGAAGGGCAGTCTGTCTGGATCTGAAGACAGCATGGGTTGGAGAATCCAGTGGTTCCCTTGGGAGTTTGTTCCAATGGTTAATTGCTCTCGCTGTGGTGTCTTATTTCCAGTTTCCTTTTGTCTGGCTTCAGCTTCCAGATGTTGGTTCTTGTTCCCCTCCACCCCTCCCCGCCCTGAGACATGAACAGACTTCTCTCACCTGACCTGTCCAGGGGCCCCAAACTGCAGCTACATGGAGACAAACAAACCAACACCAGACAACTTGCCAAGTCCCTCTACCTCCAACCCTGGGCTCTGCAGCTATGCTCTCTGAAATTCCCCTGCTAGCCGCACCTGGCTGGCTCTTTCTTCACCTTCAGCGTCCCTATCTCCAGAACGAGGTATCATCTCCTGTTCCAACAGGTTTCACCGCTGTTGCTTTTATTACTTATTCCACCCTGGACTCCATCATTAACAAGACATTTCTCAGTGAGGGGAAATCTACCAGCTGGTGAGAAGCTGAGGAATGTTCGGCTGAACTCCAGGGTGGTGAGTGGGGCCATCAGAGACCCATTCACCTCTCCAGGCCTGTGAACTTGACCCTGCACCATAGAGAGGTGTGTGGAGATTCCCTCACATTGCTCCCTGTCTGGGGCTCCCCTACTGAGCGTTTGGATTGTGCTGCCTTTCTGGGCTCCCACTGGGTCTGAGACGTGGACAGACCTCCTTATTCCTGATGCACTGGGGCTGTTTTACTGGGGGATGTTACGCGGGTTCACATCGTGTCACACTGGGTTATGATTCATTGTACAAAGTACTCATGGGGTTCAGGGAATCAGCATGAAACAGTGCTTTCTTTGATACAGAAATGAGCTGGGAGCGGGGCAGTTGTACTACTGCCATCTACTGGATGGAACGAGACTAGCTCGGCCATGGGCCACATGCCCTGTAGTGCTTCTAGCTAACAAGGGCTCTCAGGTAGCAGGGACTTTGCTTTTGGAGCTCTGGGATCTGAGTTCTCTCTCCACCGTCATCATAAAATGCCCCATGGGCACTGGGTGCTGTTTGGGGAGAGTCATGGGGCACTATGTTGCCTTGAGTTTGTTACTGTTTGGGATATAGACCCACAATAACAGAAACAACATTGTCTCAGTGATCTTGTGAGGATGATGATGGTGCTATTGTGTTTCCAGGCAGAGACAGCCAAGGAAGAGGCTCTCTGCATCCACTGGAAATTCATCACTGGGAAAGGCACCTGGTCTCCAGCTGGCTGCACCGCTCTGCACACAAAGAGCACTCACACCACCTGCAGCTGTGACCGTCTCCCCAGCTTCGCTCTCCTTATGGGTCCCACCGCAGTGGAGGTGTCTCACTCTCAGACTCAGCTCAAAGGGCTGGACCCTGAGCCATTGGTGGCTTTTCTGGGGTAATGTCTGAGTAGGAACCTCAGGATCTCAGGGCCAAGCGGGCTGGGCTGGGCTCACTGGTGATTCTCCCTTTGCTGTATTACAAAAGAGTTACCCACTGACCATCGTCACCTACATGGGACTGACCTTCTTCCTGCTGTGCCTCCTCCTTGCCATCCTCACCTTCCTCCTGTGCCGCTCCATCCACAACAGCAGCACCTCCCTCCACCTGCAGCTCTGCCTCTGCCTCTTCCTGGCCGACCTGCTCTTCCTCACCATGGTAATCCGCAACGGCAGTCAGGTACAGCCTGATTCTCCCCTGCTCTGTTCCTCCACTCTCAGCAGGGCTGGGGTGTGTGGCTTTGAACACCTTTGTGCTCCCTGGATTCTGAGCTGTGCAGGACACAGAGGGGATTCTCGGGGGAATGTTTCCACCCCCTGTTAGGCCCCTTCACACTGGGCACAGTGGACTCAGTCTCCCCATCCCCAGGAGTTTGGCCAGTTCTATTCCTGTGTCACAGGAGAGGAATTGAGGCATAAGGAGACTAAGTGACTTGCCCACTATCACCCAGGGAGTATGTGGCAGGTCTGGGAACAGAACCAGGATCCCCTGACCCCTGCTCTAACCACTAATCTCTGCTCCTTTCCTGCATCTGGGTCACGGAGCGCTATAACTGGAGAGCTGTGCTAACAAGAATCCCAGTGTGACCCCCCCCAGTCAGGTCTCCCCCATACGCAGCATTTACCTTCCTCGCTGCAGTAACCCTGGACTCTCTGTCTCCCCCAGGTGGTGTGTGCTGTCATTGCTGGCTTCCTACACTATCTCTTCCTGGCCTGCTTCACCTCAATATTCTGGTTCAAGAAGAGATTCATGTCTCCGTTCAGCTACGGATTCCCAGCCCTGGTCATGGCTATTTCTGCAGCATTCAACCCAGATGGCTACAGAACTCCCCGACAAGAAGTGCAGACCTGTCGCCCTCCCCAGTTACACTAAGCTGCCACGAGCACTGTAGTTGAGTTGCCCACCTGCCATAGATCTACAGACCTCACCCTACTAATGATCCCAGCTCGACTCCCAGGTCCTAGGATGGGTTTGTGGTTCTGGTGAATAAGAAACAAATGACCTTCTTCCTGTGTACAAAGCCCTGAGGATCCCCTCTGCCTTCTCCCTCCTCTAAAATGAGGAACTTCCACTAAGAAGGGTGTGGCTTCTTCTAGACACTCCAGGCGAGCTCCTCGGATGGTGTAAATCAGCGTAGTTCCACTGCTTTCAATGCAGCTAAGCCGATTTACATCAGCTGAGTCTCTGGTTCTCCATCAATACTGCACGAATCTGCCAGAGAGAGAGTAATCTGCACACTCCGTTGGCACCAGCAGGCCAGACTTGCTCACATCTCTCTCGCTTATCTCACTCTATATCCCCAGGTTCTTATTCCACAAGCATCACCATGGTATCTGAGCTCTGAGTGTTTACACCTGGATTAACTCCATGGATTCTTATGGAGTGTCTCTGGATTCACACTGGTATAACTGGAGTCCACACCTGGCTCTGGGACTGTGTTCAAGGTTTTCAGTCTAATCCATTTTTTGTTTCAGGACACAATCCCCGTCTCTGCTCCAGTGGCTGAAAAGGGGTAATATATTCATATTAATGTCACTGCGCTGGGATAATGTACATCTTCTTCCTCCCTGCCTGTAGCTGCTGGATCAACCTGGAGAGAGGCTTTCATTGGAGCTTCCTGGGTCCACATTGTGCCATAATCCTGGTGGGTACCTCACAGAACCACAGGGCCCCATTCTCCTCTCACCTCTGTGACCCCACTGATTTCAGAGGAGCCAGGAGGAGAATATGGCCCATAAAACACAGTGAAAGACTGTTAGGTCCCACATGGCTCATCTGCTTTGGCTAGTCCTGGGATTAGTCCCTGCGCTGTATCCCCAGGCCAGAGCCTTTACTTGGGCACAGCTCCCACAGAAACCAGTGGGAGCTCACCTTGAGGACAGCAAAAGTTTGGTCTAGTCCAGTTACTGACCCAAGGAATGAGGAAGGGAAGGGCTGAACCATGCAGTGTTTGGTGGGGGAAAGGCCCTACATTGGGTAGAGTGAAGATGACAAAGTCCATGAAGTTTCTTCCCCAGGTCCCGGGGATGCGGAGATTAGTTACAGCCTGAAAGTGGCAGGGAAGAGCCTAGAGACAGGGCGCTGGAAATTCTGACTCAGATCCTGCTGTCAGTTACACTGGTGTAAATTGACCCCACTGGAGGCTGGAGTCACTTCATTTTTAACTCTGAGCAGAATCTGGCCTCTGTGATCCCATTGATCCATCTCAGCCCTGGCAGTGCCATCAGCTCCGTGCATGGGGAGGGACCGAGAGCAGCCAGAGGATATTACAGGAGAGGGGATGAGCAGTCCCTGGTTCTGCAGCATTTGGATCGGTCCCTGGGATCGTTCTATGCCTCAGCTGAGGAGTCATCGGCCCCAGATGAAACGTTTCCACAGATAAATATGACATTCTTTGCCCTGACCCTGTGGATCTTGAGAAACAGACTCTCCTCCCTCAGCACAAATGTGTCCACTCTCAAAGACCACAGTTGAGAAGGTAACAAAGCAATCCTGGAGGGTCAGATGCCTTGGTTTGGAAGGTCCTTGGCACCGGGCAGGAGTGAGAAATTGCAGGAGGGGAACAGCATATCTAGGATCCATTAGAACGAATTTCCAGTGTGTTTGCATTGACAGTAACCCTATTCCACACAGGAAAGCCGGGGCCAGTAGCTCCACCCCACTCTGTCCAGATCCTCCTGACCCAACTGCTCTCCATAGGGTTATTGTAACTGGATCTCTCCATCTGCCTTTATACAGGTTACTGATCTTTAAAGCCATCGCCCAGCTCTTCATTTTGGGCTGCACATGGAGCTTTGGTCTCCTCCAAGTCGGCGCAGCAGCCATGGTCATGGCGTATTTATTCACCATCGTCAACAGCCTGCAGGGAGCCTTCATCTTCCTGGTACACTGTCACCTCAATCGCCAGGTAACGCCCGTGCCTGTCATCAACCCACCCCCCCAGCACCTTCAGTAGTCTCGAGGTGGCCATGTCTGATCTTCTCAGCATTAGTTACATAGTGCAGTGACTGTTTCCCTCACTCTCCAGGTGAGAGAGGAGTACAGGAGATGGATCAAGGGATTCCGAACGTCCAGCACGAAATCTCAGACATCCGATCTATCCATGTCTGCTGTCCCCACCACCAGCACCAAGACGGTAAGAGGTCCTCTGCTCTGTTCCAGTACCAGCCTGTGAAAGAGTCATCTCTAGCTGGGTCTCATTACTGCTCTAACGGTACTTTGTCCCCTGAGCGAGCCAGGATTTGTTATAAGCCAGCTGGGAATGTCATTAAGAGTGTTAGTCAATCGCATCGTGATTGAAGGGTATCCTACATGTCTTAGGAACCAGCACCGAATGCTCCTTTCCTAGCAGCTCCACATTCCCTCCCCTTGTCTCCACTGAGAACTCCGGTGGTCACTGATTGTCGACTGTGTGGGTGTTGTTGGCACTTGCAATGTAATGATCTGGACATATTCGATCAGGATTGTTTCCTGGGACTGAAACCTTGTCAGTCCAGATGGACCCTGCCCAGTGAGCAGTCAGCACTTCGAGGAATATCCTTTAGGTCCTTTACCCTTATTGAGTAAGGATCCGGGAGCTTAGATTTTTGTCACCAATTTGTACATGACGCTCACAGGGGCTTCAGACCCCATCATCATGTTGCTGCTTTTCTTTCCAGAAATGAAGAACATGGAGGAAAAGGGCAGATTCTTGTGTCTGACACACCTCCCTGCTCCAGTCCAGCACCAGACACTGAAGCCTTTGCATGGAAGACAAAATTGTTGCTTTATTGAAAACAGCTGATAGCTGCTACTTGTTGGCTTATCTGTGTGTGAGGTGGGAGCTGGGGAAGAGAGAGGACTTTGTCTCTGCTGAGCATGATAAGCCCTCTTAGAACCCCACCAGAAGCTGGACCAGTCCTCATTTCTGACAGGAGGTGCATGTGAGGGAACAGACAATTCCCTGGAGTGTTAGTAGCAGGTACAGATGGAGCACGTTCACCATCGTCTCCGGCTAATATGTCAGAGGTGTTAGTCATGTAAAAGGAGAGATGTTTTGTTGGAGGCAGGAGGACAGTTTTATCGACAGGTCAGTTAAAGCAGGATGCACAGCTCCTGAGATTGGAGGAAATCCATTAACCTATTAAGTTTGAATCTGATGAGGACGTCTGGTGAGGAGGCAGAACCTAGATCCACTATGGGGATGAGGAATGGGTGCCAGGAGCATGTTTGCAATTGGGGAACCTTTTGCTCTTCACACGGATTGGCTCAGAGTCTTGCTTCATCTTAACACACCCTCTCCACACCCAGAATCCGTGGGGTGTCTGTGTGTATTTTAATGTCATGCACTGCATACCCCTTCCACATATGGGGCAGCTGTGGCAGAGTCAAGAACAGACTGCAGATCTACCATCCCACTCCATGGTCATAGCCACATGAACATCCTGCAGATCAAGCAGAGAGCTGAGTCCTACTTTAATCAACACTTCGTTGTACAGCTACATCTCAACCCAGCCCCTATTACCGCCAAGGGCCAATGTGCAGTCAAAGAGGTGCAACTTAAATCTATTTTTAGAAAAACTTGTACTGAGTTAGGCCCTGAGCACACCTCCTTTTTGGAAGTTCACAGCCACTTTTTCTGCAGCTCTTCCGAAGTGAACAAGATCGCTGCACTGCCTGATACCCTTCCACACACCTGAATCTACAGGGACCATTAGGCAACATCTCCTTGGAACGACAAAGTTGATTATCACCAGCTGAATATCTGAATGGTGCTGAGGAGATAGGGGAGATATGGCGAAAGTCCAACGTCTTAATCAAAAAACATCCTAAGGCAGCAGAACTGAATTTAGTTCCTGATTCTGCTACAGGCTCCCTATGTGACTTTAGCCAAGTCACCTGATCCCCTGTTTCCCCTCTGTCTAACAGGGGTAATAATCCTTCTGTTCTCCCATCTTGTGTCCATCTT
>NC_048313.1:25219929-25250169 GCF_013100865.1 Trachemys scripta elegans | reverse complement strand
ACAGACTCGGGCTCGTGCGACTGTGCTAAAAGTAGCTGTGTACACAGAGCTTCTAAGTTGTGGCTTGGACGGGAGGTCAGGCTAGGGAGGGGGATGGGCCTCAGCTGGTCCAAACCACAACTTAAAAGTGTGTCTGCGCAGCTATTTTTATCATGGTAGCACAAACCCGAGTCTGTCAAGGGTCCCTGCCACAGGCTGTGTAGATGTCCCCTGATAGGCCAGGGAACCTCCGAAGTACCTGAGGACAGAACCCTTCTAGCTTCCCCTCCCTGGCATCTCCAATGAGTTGCCAGCTGGCTACTCCCAGCTATTCAGAGGATAGTGGCTTGCCTGCCACACTCTCCCCTACATCATGGCTCTGTCATCACTAACTGGGTTCTACTTACCTGGAGGAAATGCGAAGCTTCGGCGTCCCATGGCTGCTCAGAAGACAAGCTCTGGGATTCTGACCCTGGCAGCTTCCTTATTAACTAGAAACAAGACCAAAAGCAGAACCGACACACATCCAGTCACAGCATCTTCCTCTTTTGTCTATTTATCTCTGGTGTCTGGAAGCAGAGTCTTTGGGCCAAGTTCACATCACTGAAGTCAGTAACTGATCCCACTAAGGGGATGGGCCCTTTATTATTTATTATCTTCCCTCACCCCTGCAGTGTGCTGGGTGCCCTCACAGGGCAACAGGGAATCAGACAGTCCTTATGCTCCATATCTCTTAGCTAAAGGGGTAAAAGGCTCATGCTTTTAGTGCAGAAGATTCTAGGTACAATCTCTGCTGATGACCCACAGTGGAATGTGTCTTAGGAGGGGGCCCAGAGGAGGGAACTGGGGAAGGAATAGTGGAGGTACAGGAATGTCTCCTCACTAGTCACTTGGGGCAGGATGCCCAGGACACTAGGAGGATGGCTGGGTCAGCATCTGTGCATCCAGGCACTCAGCCTGTGACCCAGGCTTTGAGAAGGAACTGTGTAACTGACCTCCTGGAGGGGAGCAGTCACACAGCTGACTTCTCAGGGACAGAGAAAGGAGTGGCAAAGGTGTGACGGAGCGGGGAGCGGGGCGGATTTGACCTGGGAATGTTGCCTGGGAGTTACATTGAGCTACCTGAGCTGTAACCTGAGCCAGGAGGGGGGTGGGAGAAATGACACCTTCTGCCCCGGAGACTGAACAAAGGAGAGGAGGAGCAGAGGGAAGGGGAAAAGAAAGCGGCTGGAGGGATTTGGGAGTTTTGAGTTGGGAGCTGGGTGGTGCAATGCAGGGAACCCCAAGCTGGGGTCTAAGCTCCCTGAACCCCCAAAAGGACTTGATTAGGGGGTCCTGGTTGTACCTACAAGCCCTGCTGTAGACTGCGTTCGTATTGTCCAATAAACCTTCTGTTCTCCTGGCTGGCTGAGAGTCACAGTGAATCTCAGGAAGAGGGGTGCAGAGCACTGATTCCCCTACACTCCGTGACAGAAGGATACCCCAATCCAGGTCCCAATTTTTCAGGATGCTATTTCTCATAAGCTTTTGGAAAGTAACTGTGTCTCTGTAAATCAAGATGCAGCTCCAATGCCTGTGATAACAGAGGAGATTGGACCAGGAAATTACCAGGTGATAGTCTTCCAGAATAAAAATGACCCAACTGACAGAGAAGGGGGTGTTTTCCCCTAGGCTGGTGAGAGACAGGGAGCAGTTATGGGAAAGCTGCTGGGAGAAGGTGAATATGATCGAAGGGTAAACACACCTAGCCCAGAGAGCACACAGTACAGCCCTCTAGGGGGCAGAGAAGGTCTCAGTGCTGGGAGGAGGAAACACAGGGGAACCCCAAAAGGGGAGCTGGATTTTCTGCATATGTACAGTCCTGGGGTTGGGAGACCACTCCCCAAAGGGCCAGCCAATGTGCAGGATCCCCCTAAACACCTATCTTGCCAGACTCTGAGGCAGCGAAATTCTAGAAACATGATTAAATTAAGAGCCCACATAGAGGGGAACACTGGAGGGAAAGAAAATCCAGTGACTGATTACATGGGAGAGAGTCAAAGGACAGCATGGGTAATGAACAAACTAACTTCAAACTAGAATATCTGAACAGGGGGCATGATATCATAAAGATACTTGTAAACGCACACCTGAGATAAAAATTTTGGTATTAATGTTAAGAACATAAGAATGGCTGTGCTGGGTCAGACCAAAGGTCTATCCAGCCCAGTATCCTGTCTACCAACAGTGGCCAATGCCAGGTACCCCAGAGGGAGTGAACCTAACAGGCAATAATCAAGTGATCTCTCTCCTGCCATCCATCTCCACCCTCTGACAACCAGAGGCTAGGGACATCATTTCTTACCCATCTTGGCTAATAGCCATTAATGGACTTAACCTCCAAGAATTTATCCACTTCTCTTTTAAACCCTGTTATAGTCCTAGCCTTCACAACCTCCTCAGGCAAGGAGTTCCACAAGTTGACTGTGCGCTGAGTGAAGAAGAACTTCCTTTTATTTGTTTTAAACCTGCTGCCCATTAATTTCATTTGGTGGCCCCTACTTCTTATATTATGGGAACAAGTAAATAACTTTTCCTTATTCACTTTCTCCACATCACTCATGATTTTATATACCTCTATCATATCCCCCCTTAGTCTCCTCTTTTCCAAGCTGTAAAGTCCTAGCCTTTTTAATCTCTCTTCATATGGGACCCATTCCAAACCCCTAATCATTTTAGTTGCCCTTCTCTGAACCTTTTCTAATGCCAGTATATCTTTGTTGAGATGAGGAGACCACATACAATACGCAGTATTCAAGATGTGGGCGTACCATGGATTTATATAAGGGCAATAAGATATTATCCATCTTATTCTCTATCCCCTTTTTAATTATTCCTAACATACTGTTTGCTTTTTTGACTGCCACTGCACACTGTGTGGACGTCTTCAGAGAACTATCCACAATGACTCCAAGATCTTTTTCCTGATTAGTTGTAGCTAAATTAGCCCCCATCATATTGTATGTATAGTTGGGGTTATTTTTTCCAATAAGTTTTGGGGATAAGAATTTTGACATGGATGTTAAACCTTATGATAATGCTACTTTTCAATTAATACCTGTAAACAGGTTTAAAGCTTATCACAGAAGAGAACCCATAAAAAACCCGGTTTGCTATGTGTGAATGAGGAATCTGAGGCACATCGCCTCATAGCCTTGATGGCTGGGTGCCAAGAGAACTATAACACAAACTGCCTTTGAGCTAGTCAGTGACTAACCCTCTTGCAGTAAACTAAGGGGGGAGGTTCTGTACCTCGGGGGAACACTCTGCACCCCCATGTTCATCCTTATAATATGATTGTGTGGTATCCAATGCAAAGTTTGTCATGTTGGGTTTCTTCGGAAGGCTCATGATGCACCGAGCATTGTTGTTATAGTGATGTTATAGTAATGTTATAGGTTGTAAATTCATGTATATAGTTATGGGACTGAAAATGTGTCCTCATGGCTTAAAACAGGCCCAGGCAAAAGTCTTCAAGAGCAGAGGGGCAGTTCACAGCTCATCAGGGCATGTATGGGACAAACCCAGCCCAGCCTCACAGGAACAAAGGACACTGGCCTAGGTAGCAACAAAGGATCTGTTGGACTCTTGAATGAGTCACCCCCCTTCCTTTGGTCAGTTTTGGACTGTGATGAGGTAATGCTCACCTGACTCTGAAGTGGGGGGCAAAGCCAAGAGGGAAGAAAGAACATGATAAAAGGGAGAGACATTTGCCATGCTCTTCCTCTCTCTTCCACCTCCATCAACAAACATCCCCACCAAGCTACTGAAGCACTGATCAAAGGGGTGAGCCTGGCTGAAGAGCAACCAGCCAGCCTGTGGTGAGAACCATCTAAGTTTGTAAGGACATTGAAAGTGTTAAGATCAGCTTAGAATGCGTTTTGCTTTTATTTCATTTGACCAAATCCAACTTGTTTTGCTTTGACTTATAATCACTTAAAATCTCTCTTTGTAGTTAATACATTTGTTTGTTTATTCTACCTGAAGCAGTGTGTTTGGTTTGAAGCCTGTCAGAGACTCTCCTTGGAATAACAAGCCTGGTACATATCAATTTCTTTGTTACACTGATGAACTTATATAAGCTTGCAGCGTCCAGTGGGCATAACTGGACACTGCAAGGTGGAGGATCCTAGGTTTGTGTCTGGGACCAGAGATATTGGCTAGTGTCATTCAGTTCCACAGTTCAAGGAGCAACTTACATGCCAGAGGCTGTGCGTGAACAGCCCAAGAGTGGGGGTTCTCACAGCAGAGCAGAAACTGGCTCCCAGAGTCAAGGATTGGAGTGATCTAGCAGATCACCGGTCCAGATAACACCAGAGGGGAACGTCACAGTGATGCTGCGAGCAGCGTTGTATGTGCAGCTTGCTACTCCAAGTGGAGTTCACACTTTAAGCACTGATATTTGTGATTTTAACTGGGTCTTAAGTGCAGTTGCTAAAAACAGTCTGGAGGAGGTCACAGTTTTGTTATTTTCTGTTTGTTTTATTTGGGTGAGGGAGATAAGCACAAGAAAGCAGAAAAATGATTAACAGTGAGGCAGCTACAAAACTAGAGCTGGCCAGACTGGAAGCAGCAGAGAAGGCAAAGGACCACGAGTTTCAAATGTGGCAGGCAGAAATGAGGCTCAAAGAAGCAGCTGCAGCCAGGGAAACTATGGAGGCAGAGGCAGCCAGGGAGGCAGCCAGAGAGGAGGCTGCCCACAGAAGGGCCATGGTAGAAAAAGAAAAAGAGAGAGAAGAAAGAGAAACAGAGAGAGAGAGAGAGAGAGAGAATGAGAGAAACCACCAACTGGACCTGTTAGAGAAGCAGAACCAGAACCCCCCGACCCCAACGACTCTCATCACTCCAAAAATCCACAAATGGGAACACTTATGTCCTGCATACAGTGAAGAGGATGATATTGCTGAATATCTGACTGCCTTCAAAATGCTGTGTGTAATACATGAAATCCCTGATGATAAGAGAGTTCCTACCCTGATTGCAAAATTAACTGGTAAAGCTTGAAATGTATTCAATGGAATGCCTGTTGAAGATGCTTTGGACTACTGTAAATTTAAAGAAACTGTTTTGCGAAGTTTTCAGATTACCCCTGAAACATATAAAGTTAAAGTTAGGAATCTTAAGAGGGATATTGGTATGAGTAATGGGGAATATGTAAACAAAATGAAAGATTTGTTGGGAAAATGAGTGAGGGGCAAAGAGGTGGCAAGTTTTGAAGGAACGCTTGATCTTGTTGCTCAAGAGCATTTCTTAAGCGTATGTAAGGCCGAAGTAAAGCAGTGTCTATGGGACAAAGATGTAAAGACTGTGGATGAGATGGCTTTTTTAGCTGATGCCTTCAAACAGACTCAGGCGTCTATTAGACTGAGGCCACACAAAGAGGGGTTTAAAACTGGTTGGAAGAGAGGATCCCATTTTGCCTCTGGGAAGAGAGAAGGGGGTTGGGAGCCTAAACATGTGTTCTAGAATTTGACCCTAAGTTAACTTTGCCTGTTTGCAAATTTCTCCCAACTGGATTGCAATTCCCTTGAATAAAAACAATGAGGAGTCCTTGTGGCACCTTAGGGACTAACAAATTTATTTTGGGCATAAGCGGATGCATCCGATGAAGTGGGTTATAGCCCACAAAACCTTATGCCCAAATAATTTGTTAGTCTCTAAAGTGCCACGAGGACTCCAAGTTGTTTTTGCTGATACAGACTAATACAGCTACCCCTCTAAAACCAATTTCCCTGAATATATTCATTGTTCAACATTATCGACGGAATAATTTTGCTAAATGATTTATTTGATGTTCAGTTCTCAAGCTGTTTTAATTGATTGCTTAAGTCACCCAGTCTTATTTCGAACTCTTAAATTCTGGTGCCTAAATCCCAGTTACTATTTTGATACTCACTTCCTACTAAATCTGTGTGGGCGGGGAAGATGCAACAACAAAATTGTTGATAAATATTTTGTACTTATTCTATGAAATTTTGAAATATAAAAAATTTCAGCCAGCTACATCGTTGCTCAAAAACTAAAAAAACTTTGACATTTTTCCTCCATACATTCTCCCTGCCCCCAACCCCCATTTGTTGAAATTCAAAATCTTCTTGATTCTTCCCCTACTCCTTTTTTTTGGTTAAAGTTTGCAGTTGAAGGGGGAAGGGGATAGCTCCCTTTTATGGACACCCATCCAGCCAGTTAGCTATAAAGTCCCTCTTGGTGGCTGTTCTCTGCTTGCTTTACCTGTAAAGGGTTAACAAAGTTCCCCAGGTGAAGGAAAGGGAGTGGGCACCTGACCAAAAGAGCCAATGGGAAGGCTAGAACTTTTTAAAATGGGGGAAAAACTTCCCTTTTATATCTCTCTTGTTGCTCTCCGGGAAAGAGGGGAACAGGGAGCAGTTATGCTATGAGAAGCTTTAAGGCAGGTATGATCATAAATCATCAGATCATACCTAAAACTACTTATTTGAAACCCCCAAATGTGTAAGTAGATCAGAAATGTTTAGAAAGATGCGACTAGGGTTATTTCTGTTTATTTCTTATGGTGAATGGACTCCTCTGTGCTAACCCCAGATGCTTTTGTTTGCTTGTAACCTTTAAGCTGAACCACCAAGAAAGCTATTTTCGGTGCTTAATTTTTGGAATTGCTCTTTTAAAATCTAGCAAAATCCTAAATTCCAGATGTATTTTTCTTTCTTTTTTGTTTTTAATAAAATTTACCTTTTTTTAAGAACAGGATTGGATTTTTGGTGTCTAAGAGGTTTGTGCATATGTTGTTTAATTAGCTGGTGGCAACAGCTAATTTCTTTTGTTTCCTTTCTCAGCTCTTCCCTGGGGTCTGTCAAAGGGCTTGAGGATACCCTACAGGTGTGTCTTCCTGGGTTCCAAAAGGGGTTTTGCATTTGGGTGGCTCAGGCTTTGGTCCTTTTTCCTGGCGTCATGTAATAATTTTTGTTGTCAGAAGGGGGTTGCAGATGGTGCAATGAAGTTTGAGAACTGCTGAGCTGAATCAAATCTAGCTTGGCTATTCCTGCCTCCTTATTGCAGTGTAGACATTCCCTGAGGGGTGCAGGCAAGAGGGTTTGAAGGGGTGTTGGCCTAGCAGATGTGCTCACAAAGACACATGGTATGGGTAGTACAGAAGACCAGAAGCTGCAAACTTGGGAGTGGGCAAGCAGTCATCTCCTGAAAATACAAGGAGAGAAGAATTTTAAGGTCTTCTTTCCCCATAGAAGACATCTAGAGGTAAGATGTCTTCCAGATCCCTAATAGAAATCTTTGTGCTCCACCACTGAGCAATGAGGAGTGGAGGGGAGAGTCCTGTATAACCAGAGCCCAAACTAACAAGGGCGCACAGGGAAAGACCTGTCTCATCCTCAAAACATGCAGTGCTGGGAGAATGAAAAATCACTCAGACCCAGGCCCCTAAGCAATATCAGAGGATGAGACCTGAATGAAAAAAATCGAGTGTCTGGGCTTTAGTCCCCTGTCATTTACATCGGGCTTTTACTGGAAATACTCCTGATCTTATTTACACTGGTATAAATCTGAATGACCTCAGTAACATCGGAGCAACCCCATTGTTTTCAAAAGGTTTTCCCAAATCTAACTGATTGGAACTAAGGCCTTGTCTACACTAGGAAGGATTTGCTGGTATAACTATTTTAAAGAATCTGTGAGGCTCCTTAGAATGGTACCCGTATAATGTATTTAGGGCTGCCAACGTTCTAATAGCACGAAACCGAACACCCTAACCCCACCCACTGCCCCGCCCCTGCCCCGAGGCCCTGCCCCTGTCCTGCCCCTTCTCCAAGGCCCTGCCTCTCATTCACTCCATGCCCCCGCTCTCTGTCGCTCGCTCTCTCCCACCCTCACTCATTTGCTCATTTCACCAGGCTGGGGCAGGGAGTTGGGATGCAGGAGGGGGTGAGGGCTCCAGCTGGGGGTGTGGTCTCTCGGGCAGGGCCAGAAATGAGGGGTTCAGGGTGCGGGAGGGAGCTCCGGGCTGGGCCAAGGGGTTGGGTGCTGGAGGGAGTGGGAACTCCAGCTGGAGATGTGGGCTGTGGGGTGGGACCAGGGAAGAGTGGTTTGGAGTGAATGAGGGGGCTCCAGGCTGGGGCTGAGAAGTTCAGAGTGCAGTAGGGGATTCTGATCTGGAGCAGGGGATTGGGGTATGGGAGGGGTACGGGATGCGGGCTCCAACTTCCTGGTACAAGTGCTGGAGGAACCGACTAGGAGCCGTGCTCCTCTTGACCTGCTGCTTACAAACAGGAAAGAATTGGTAGAGGAAGTAGAAGTGGGTGGCAACCTAGGCAGCAGTGACCATGAGATGGTTGAGTTCAGGATCCTGAAAAAAGGAAGAAAGGAAATTAGCAAAATACGGACCTTGGACTTCAGAAAAGCAGACTTAGACTCCCTTAGGGAACTGATGGGCAGGGTCCCCATCCATTAGGAGGCTAATATGAGGGAGAAAGGAGTCCAGGAGAGCTAGCTGTATTTTAAAGAAGCCTATTAAGGGTGCAGGAATAAACCATCCCGAAGTGCAGAAAGAATAGCAAATATGGCAGGCAACCAGCCTGGCTTAACAGTGAAATCTTCAGTGAGCTTAAACTCAAAAAGGAAGCTTACAAGAAATGGAAATTTGGACAGATGACTAGGGAGGAGTATAAAAATATTGCTCGAGCATGCAGGGGTGTATTCAGGAAGGCCAAGATACAATTGGAGTTGCAGCTAGCAGGGGATGTGAAGGGTAACAAGAAGTGTTTCTACAAATATATTAGCAACAAGAAGAAGGTCAGGGAAACTGTGGGACCCTTACTGAATGGGGAAGGCAACATAGTGACAGATGATGTGGAGAAAGCTGAAGTACTCAATGCTTTTTTTTGCCTCGGTCTGCACAGACAAGGTCAGTCCCCAGACTGCTGCACTGGAAGCATGGTGTGGGGAGGAGGTGAGCAGCCCTCAGTGGTGAAAGAACAGGTTAAGGACTATTTAGAAAAGCTGGACATGCCCATGTCCCTGGGTCCAAATCTAATCCATCCAAGGGTGCTGAGTGAGTTGGCGGATGTGATTGCAGAGCCACTGGCCATTATCTTTGAAAACTCATGGCGATCGGGGGAGGTCCCGAATGATTGGAAAAAGGCAAATATAGTGCCCAGATTTTAAAAAGGGAAAAAAGAGAACCCGGGGAATTACAGATCAGTCAGCTTCACTTCAGTCCCTAGCAAAATCATGGAGCAGGTCCTCCAGGAATCCATTTTGAAGCAATTGGAGGAGAGGAAGGTGATCAGGAATAGTCAACATAGATTCACCAAGGGCAACTCATGCCTAACCAACCTAATTGCCTTCTATGATGAGATAACTGGCTCTGTGGATATGGGGAAAGCAGTGGACGTGAATATACCTTGACTTTAGCAAAGTTTTTGATATTGTCTCCCACAGTATTCTTGCCAGCAAGTTAAAGAAATATGGGCTGGATGAATGGACTATAAGGTGGACTGAAAGCTGGCTAGATTGTTGGGCTCAATGGGTAGTGATCAACGGTTCGATGTCTAGTTGGCAGCCGGTATCAAGCGGAGTGCCCCAGGGGTCGGTCCTGGGCCCAGTTTTGTTCAACATCTTTATTAATGATCTGGATAATGGGATGAATTGCACCCTCAGCAAGTTCGCAGATGACACTAAGCTGGGGAGAGAGGTAGATACGCTGGAGGGTAGGGATAGGATACAGAGTGACCTACACAAATTAGAGGATTGGGCCAAAAGAAATCTGATGAGATTCAACAAGGACAAGTGCAGAGTCCTGCACTTAGGAAGGAAGAATCCCATGCACTGCTACAGGCTGGGGACTGACTGGCTAAGCAGCAGTTCTGCAGAAAAGGACCTGGGAATTACAGTGGACTAGAAGCTGGTTGCATCCCTTCCACCTTCCACTAGGGTCGGGACCTGGGTACAGAACAAAACCACATGTAAAGGTGAGTTCTCCCCCAGCGGGTATCCAGCAGGTCTGTCTGTGGGGTAGATGGAAACACATCAAGAGGTCTATGAAGCTGGCTTGCAGGTAAGGATGGGGTAAGAATTAGTTTCTTCCACCCTCCCAGACAGGGTGCTCTCTAGCGCTGATGCACAGGCTCAAGGCCACCAGCTCCCTTGTGTTTGTAGGGGTATGCCTTAAATTCCTTCCACCACCTTGTAAAACACTCTGAGCAGCTGAAGGAGGCAGAAGACCAGGGTCACATGAGGGATCAAAGGAACAGGAGCAGGGGAAGGGAGACAGGGGAGTGTCAATGGAGGGAGAGAAAGGCAGGGGGAGAAGGGGAGGAAGTTGAGAGGAGTTTTGCAGCAGGCACTTAGTAGACTATTGGCAGCACAGGACTGGCATGGAGTCAGAGGGCAGCCTTCGCGGTTGGGAAGATAAGGGGATTTTTCCCCCAGTGTGATCTGATGTAAAAGCTCTAATGTCTGTGCCTCTCTTTCCATTGCTCCAAGTGCCCATCTTTAACTGCAGCCCTGAGTTTGCAGGAGTCATAGAGAGGTGCAGGAACTTCTCTCTGCAATGATGAACTAATCATTCATTTGTTGAGTGATTTGTTCATCATTTCTGCCAACACTATGGAAATGTCTAGACTAAAACTTTGGTATTTGTATTATGGAAGTGCCTAGAAGCACCAGCCAAGATCAGCTCCCACTTCTTCTCCTCGAGCGCTTGCAAACCAAATAGAGGAAGGAGGATTATCCTTACTTTGATTAAGAGGAAACTGAGGTGCAGAAAGATTACAGTATCTGCCCGGGGCACCCAGAGTCAACAGCAGAGCCAGGAGCTGAACCCAGATCTCTTAAGTACCAGTCCTGTGCCTTACCCACAAATCCATTGTCCTTCAGCATGGGCCAGACCTGACATCAGAAACTTAAGATTTGAAAGGTTGAATCGTCACTTGGGCCTCTGGGTTGATGAATTTGGGGTCCACTAAGGATTGGTGGATAGCTGACACCTGTGCTCCAGTGTCCCTCCACACGATAAGCCTTTTCTCGCCTACACTGACAGTTTCTCTTCACTCTGAGGGTATCCGGGAGGCATCTGGGCATGAGGATCTTTGGTGTGAGTCGGTGTAACTAACTGTAATCTGTTGGGGTTCTTGGGGCAGTTGGCCTTCACATGCCCCCAGCTTGTTACATTTAAAATATTGTCCAGCTGACTGGTCACTGGGGTGAGGTGGGTTGCTGGAGATAGGTGTGGTGGGACGATAAGGTGTTTGGGGTTTTCCTTGAGGTGTAGGTGGAGCCCTGGGCTGCCCCTGGTGGTAGGGTGTTGTCTCGGGTTGCTCCTTCTGATATCCGCTCCAACTGCTACTAGCTTTTTTCTTTTCTGTAGCCAAGGCAGAATCATCGCCTACCTTGTAGATGGGGAATTTCTTGGAATGGTGAGTGGTACCTGGAGAAGGACTGTTAGGGTTATCTGGTAGACCCAGCTTAGCCCTTTCCAGCTCAAAGCACTTCAGCTCTAACTCCGATTGCAAGCGTTTCATCAAGCATTTTGCCTCCATTTACATCTCCAAGCGCTTTGAATCCATCTCCAAGCGTTTTGCCTCTTTTCTATCTTCCACCTCCAGCTCCAAGCTCTTTAAGTCCATCTGTCTTTCATGTTCCTTCTGTTTTTCTTCAGCTTCCAATCTGGCTAATTCCAGTTTCTTCTGGACCTCACTTTCCGTCATCTTTGCTAACCTTCCTTCCCTTAGCCTAGCCTAGCCTGAGAGCTAGAAAAAAAACAACAGCTTGTGAATTCCCTTGCTGTAACTTAACTACTCTGCTGCTACAGCTTAAAAAAAAAAGCATCTTTAAAAAAAAACCACACCTCCCCGGTTTTCAAGCAGCCAAAACAATGTGTCCTTTTAAAATCCTGAGGTCTTTGCTTCTGATTCAAAATGATCCCACCTCTCTGCCACCATGTCAGGGTTCCCCCCCACACACACTCTGAACTCTGAGGTACAGATGTGGAGCCCAAAGACCCCCTAAGCTTTAAAAGATTTAAAACACAGAGGATTCCCCTCTGGCTTAGTTTCACAGTTACAAAAATGGGAATAAAACTACCTCCTAGCATAGGGAAAATTCACAAGCTAAAACCAAAGATAATCTAATGCATTTCCTTGCCCTTACTTACAATTTTTGTAATCTTAGATGGATCATTTCAGGTATGTTTTCAGGAGACATTTTACCTGCCTGGTCTCTCTCTCGATCCGGACAGGGAATAAACAAAGAGAGCACCAACAAAACCTCCCCAGTCCCACGATTTGAAAGTATCTTCTTTCCTTATTAGTCCTTATGGTCAGGTGCCAACCAGGTTATTTGAGCTTCTTAACCCCTTACAGGTAAAGATTCAGTATAGCTGACCAGGAGGAATTTTATGATACCCTTATTTGTATGTTTATGACAGAGGTGTGTGGAGATCCCCTTACTTTCCTCCCTGTCTGGGGCTCACCTACTGAGCGTTTGGATTGTGCTGCCTTTCTGGGCTCCCACTGGGTCTGAGACGCGGAGAGACCTCCTTATTCCTGATGCACTGGGGCTGTTTTACTGGGGGAGGTTACGAGGGTTCGCACTGTGTCACACTGGGTTATGATTCACAGTGGAAAGTGCTCCAGGGCAACAGCTCTGCCTGGTTCACCCCGATCCAGACTAATATGAAAACAGCTTCCTATAGCTCATGGGGTTCAGGGAATCAGCACGAAACAGTGCTTTCTTTGATACAGAAATGAGCTGAGGGGGCAGTTGTATCTCTGCGGTCTGTTGGATGGAATGAGAATGGCTCAGCCATGTGCCACATGCCCTCTGGTGCTGCTAGATAACAAGGGCTCTCAGGTAGCTCTAAGTTCTCTCTCCACTGTCATCATAAAATGACCCATGGGGCATTGGGTGCTGTGTGGGGAGAGCCATGGGGCACTACGCGCCTTTGGGTTTGTTACTGCATGGGATATACACACAATAACAGAAACAACAGTGATCTTGTGAGGATGATGATGGTGCTATTGTGTTTCCAGGCAAAGACAGCCAAGGAAGAGGCTCTCTGCATCCACTGGAAATTCATCACTGGAAAAGGCCCCTGGTCTCCAGCTGGCTGCACCGCTCTGCACACAAAGAGCACTCACACCACCTGCAGCTGTGACCATCTCCCCAGCTTCGCTCTCCTTATGGGTCCCACCGCAGTGGAGGTGTCTCACTCTCAGACTCAGCTCAAAGGGCTGGACCCTGAGCCATTGGTGGCTTTGGTGGGGCAAAGTCTGAGTAGGAACCTCAGGATCTCAGGGCTGAGGGGGCTAGACTGGGGTCACTGGTGATTCTCCTTTTGCTGTGGTACAGGAGAGCAACCCACTGACTGTCATCACCTATGTGGGAGTGACCCTTTCTCTGCTGTGCCTCCTCCTTGCCATCCTCACCTTCCTCCTGTGCTGTTCCATCTGCAAAGTCAGCACTTCCCTCCACCTGCAGCTCTGCCTCTGCCTCTTCCTGGCCGACCTGATCTTCTTTACCCCGGTGACCTGCACCCGCAGTCAGGTACGGCCTGATTCTCCCCTGCTCTGTTCCTCCATTCACAGCAGTTCTGGGGCGTGTGGCTTTGCACCCCTTATTCTCCCTGGATTCTGAGCTGTGCAGGACACGGGGAGGTTCCCTGGGAGGATGTTTCCATCCCCTGTTAGGCCCCTTCACACTGGGCTCAGTTGGCCTCAGTCTCCCCATCCCCAGGAGTGTGGCCTGTTCTATCCTTATGTCACAGGAGAGGAATTGAGGCATAGGGAGACTAAGTAACGTGCCCACTATCAGCCAGGGAATCTGTGGCAGGGCTGGGAACAGAACCAGGATCCCCTGAGCCCTGCTCCTGTTCTCTAACCACTAATCTCTGCTCTTTTCCTGCATCAGCAATGTGCAGCCGCACGGCCCTCCATAGACCGAGGAACCTGCCATCTCTGGGTCACGGAGCGCTATAATTGGAGGGCTGTGCTAACAAGAATCCCGGTGTGACCCCCGAGGCAGGTCTCCCCCATACTCAGCATTTCCCTTCCCCGCTGCAGTGTCCCTGAGCTCTCTGTCTCCACCAGGTGGTGTGTGCTGTCATTGCTGGCTTCCTACACTACCTCTTCCTGGCCTTCTTCACCCGGATGTTCCTGGAGGGGCTGCACCTCTTCCTCACCATCAGGAACCTGAAGGTCGTGAATTACACCAGCGCCAGCCGGTTCAAGAAGAGATTCATGTACCTGTTCGGCTACTGATTCCCAGCCCTGGTGGTGGCTATTTCTGCAACATTCAACCCAGATGGCTACAGAACTCCCCGACAGGGAGTTCAGACGCGTCGCCCCTCCCCAGTGACACTAAGCTGCCTTGAGCATCTGCCCTATATCTACAGACCTCATCCCACTAATGATCCCAGCTCGACTCCCAGGTCCCAGGATGGGTTTGTAGTTCTGGTGAATAAGAAACAAACAACCTTCTTCCTGTGTACAAAGTCCTGAGAATCCCCTCTCCCTTCTCCCTCCTCTAAAATGAGGAACTTCCACTAAGAAGGGTGTGGCTTCTTCTAGACACTCCAGGCGAGCTCCTCGGATGGTGTAAATCAGCGTAGTTCCACTGCTTTCAATGCAGCTAAGCCGATTTACATCAGCTGAGTCTCTGGTTCTCCATCAATACTGCACGAATCTGCCAGAGAGAGAGAGTAATCTGCACACTCCTTTGGCACCAGCAGGCCAGACTTGCTCACATCTCTCTTGCTTTATCCCCCCAGGTTCTTATTCCACACCCATCACCATGGTATCTGAGTGTTTACACCTGTGTAAATCAGGATTAACTCCATGGATTCTTATGGAGTGTCTCTGGATTCACACTGGTACAACTGGGGTCCACACCTGGCTCTGGGACTGTGTTCAAGGTTTTCAGTGTAATCCATTTTTTTTGTTTCAGGACACAATCCCCATCTCTGCTCCAGTGGCTATGTCATAGATATAGAGAGAAGGCTAGTATAAAATCCCTCCTTGACAGCTGTACTGAATCGCTGTACCTGTAAGGGGTTAAATAGGTCAAATAACCTAGTTGGCACCTGACCAGAAGGAACAATGAGGAAAGAAGGTACTTTCAAATCTGGGGGGGTGGGAGGATTTGTTTTTCTCTTTGACCTTGGAACCAAACACGACTTTGGGAAATGTTCCAATCTGGATCAGAACTCCATGATTGTCCCTGATCTCTATAATAGTTTAGAACCAGAATCCTAGATCCAAACACTCATGGAAACACAGAAAAATTTCAGATCCAGATGCACATTTAATGATTTGGACTCAGCTCTAAGAATAATTGTTTACCCTTCCCTAGCACCTCCTGTCTAAGCTCAAAACACTTTACAGACAGACATTAAATAGTTCTCAGTCCCACCAGGAGATCGGTCAATATTACTGTCCCCACTGCACTGAGGGGGAACTAAGGCACAGAGAGGGTTAGGAGTTTGCTCAATGTAACCCCACAAATCAGTAGTAGAACTAAGAATAGAACCCAGATTTCCTGACTCTCAATTTCTTGTGCTTTAACCATTAAAACCTACAACCCTTCCCAGCATTGGGAATAGAACCTTTGTCTGTTGTGTTGATAAGGGCAGGTGCCTTGGGTCTATTGGGCTGAGGTGATAATAAAACCCTTTTGTACTGTTACAACTTTAAACACATAAGTGTGGTTTGGGGTCTTGTGTTAAGTTATCACTGGCACCATCTTCTGTTGCAACCACCACCATTAAATATATATATACAGAGAGAGAGAGAGAGAACCTTTTATTAAACACATATAAGAAACCGATCAATAAAATTACAATTTAAAAAGTTAAATAAAACTTTCATTTAATAAGTTTTCTTTATTTCCCTTTTAGTTATATAGGGCCAGATCCTCAGCTAGTGTAAATCAGTGTAGCACCACTGACTACAACAGACCTTTGCTGATTTACAACAGATGAGGATTCTGCCCATTACAGCCAGCTGACATCTTTATAAAAAGATCCAGAAACATCGTATCTCCCAGTAAAAATTTTATCCTCACTCCCAGAGTTCGCTCTCTCTGCCCTGAGTGGAAACAAAATTAAGACCAAATGTAAGATAGCTTCTCAAATTTCCACTAGCTGAGAATCTGACTGTCTAGCTTCAGGCCCTTTAATACGATCAGTGAGGGGAGATATTGTGAAATGCTGGGCCTCCTTCTCCTGTCCCTTACACCATATGACGGCCACTGATTTCAGTGTATTTCTCCTGATTTACACTGATGTATGTGAGAAGAGAATCAGGACCATCTTTCTTAGCTTCAACGGGAGCTGGCAGCAGGGCTGGATTTAGGGGCAGGTGACCCTGGTAACCACCTGGGGTGACAGGAGTGTGGGGCGCTGGGCTCTGGGTGCTGTTTTTGTTATTAGCGACAAAAGGGAAAACAGAATGGTTGAAGTAAAATGTTTCAGGTATTCCGCATGTGGATTCATTTTTCACTAGCCTAGAATTTTCTGGACCTTTATTAGATTTCATGGAACCTTCCAGACTTTCTGAGAACTACACTTTCATCCAGCCTCCAAGAATGTTGTCAGCCACGCCCTCGCGAGTATATAAGGAGCTGGGTATCACCTAGGGTTGGCAATGTTCTAATTGCACAAAACCGAGCACCCTGGCCCCACTCCTTCCCCAAGGCCCCGCCCCCACTCACTCCAGCCCCCCTCCCTCCACTGCTCGCTCTCCCCCCCCACCAATCACTTTAACTGGGCTGGGGCAGGGGGTTGGGGTGACGGAGTGGGTGAGTGCTCTGGCTAGTGGTGCAGGCTCTGGGGTTGGGCTAGGGATGAGGGGTTTGGGATGCAGGAGGGGGCTCCAGGCTGGCACCAAAGGGTTTGGAGTGAAGGAGAAGGATCAGGACTGGAGCAGGACATAGGGGTGCAAAAGGGGATGAGGGCTGGGGGAGGGAGCTTGGGTACAGGATAGGGTACAGGATAGGATAGGTAAAACCTGGGATAGGGGGTTCAGCGTGGGGGCTCTGGCCGGGTGGCACTTACCTCAGGCAGCTCCCCGTTGGTGCCTGAGCTCCCAGCTCCTGCCTGCCCTCGCTCCGCGCTGCTCCCGGAAGTGGCCGGAATGTTCGGGCCCTAGGCAGAGACGCAGCCAGGTGGCTTTGCATGGTTCCCGCACCCACAGCTGCCACCCCCAGAGCTCCCATCGGCCACAGTTCCCGGCCAATCAGAGCTACGGAGCTGGTGTTGGGAGCAGCGGCAGCACTCGGAGCTTCGCTGATCGCCTCTGCACCTATGGGCCGGATATGCCGGCTGCTTCCGGGGAGCTGCGCAGAGCCAGGGCAGGCAGGGAAACTGCCTTAGCCCCACTGCACCGCCGACTGGACTTTTAATGGCCCGGTCAGCGGTGCTGTCGGGAGCCGCCAGAGTCCCTTTTAGACTGGGCATTCCAGTCAAAAACTAAACGCCTGGCAACCCTAGTATCACCAGCTAGTCTTATGAGACAGGGATAAATCATGCATACAAATCATGCATAAAAGTAATGAAATGGGCTACAAATGCAATAAAAAATAAGGTATTTAAAAGTTTAACAATTGGAGGGGTGGGGGCATGCCATTTGATCTAGGGCTGGCCCTGGCTGCCGGTCCTCAATGCCCCTCAGGATTTAGCTCCATCTGTAGGATTTCCCAGTGCTTCTAGTTTCTACATGAAATTGATCGTGATCTCAATTTTCATTTGCAAACCTGTAATACCAACAGCTTCTTAAAGGGGAAACTGTCAAAAGGACAGACCCAGAGTTACTGCTACTTCATTCTCCCTTGCTTCTTTCTGACAGACCTCCAGGTACTGCAGTCCAGTATAGGAAGTCTCCAGCTAACACTTTCTGGGCCCACCTCTGGCTTTCAGTATGGCCTAGTGACACTATTAAAAGACCTCTCAGTGGGACAAAGCTGCAGAAAGAGGTTCTTGTCCACCATAGGACAGAGTATGAGCAGACAAACTGGAATACCCTAAGGACTGACAGAGGGAGAAAGAGGGAGTGAATGAATAAACAAAGAGAGAAGGAGGAATTATCCCTGACACCCAATCTTTCCTCTTCTCAAAAGTTTGAGATTTCCATTCAGGGCCTGTTTAGAACCTGAGGTGTATCCACCCCTTTGGGCATTCCGCTACTCCTCATGACCCAGATGCAACGAAGCCCCACATTAGAGTCCAGATAATGCTGCTGAGAGCTGCCAAGCCAATACCAGCTTCATTGCAGATAGTCTATATGGGACTCACTTATTATGGGCACAGAAACTTTACACATGGCATTATCTTTCACTAACTGGAGAACTTACCAATTCTGTTTGTCCTCTGGGCACTTGCTGGTGGTAGAAACCAGAATAGTCCAAGGAGGAAAAACACTTGAGAGAAAATGAACAAAACTTGTTTAAAATCTAAGATATGGCAATAAACAACAGAGGGAGATATTACTAAATAAAGGATTCTAAGCACCTTTGTATGAGTCTGACCCTAATCTCAGTTACACTGGTGTAAATTTGGAATGACTCCATTGATTTACTTTTATTGGAGTTACCCTGGATTTATCCTGGGACTTAGAAAATAAGGATTACGATCAGGGCATCGGACCTCATTGATGTGGGGCGAATGGAAGCTAGGCACTGAATTTTTCTATTCTAGTCTCATCCTTTGATGCTCGGTAGGAGACATCTGGGAGTCAGGAGTCTGAGTGGCTTCTCAATGCCCTGGGGCAGGGTGTCATGGATTCACAGGGTCTGATCTATGCAGCAGCCTGTAACCAGTCCCTTTGGAGAGATCCCTGTAGGGTGCTGGGCCCCAAGGACCTACACAGTTCCATGAGGGCAGATCCGTGGTGTCCAAAACTAGGCCTTTGGGTGCCAGCAATCCCCGTCATTTTCCATGGCTCCCTGTAGTAAATCCAGCGGAGCCAGATTCCAGTGGGAGGTTTGTTCTTTACTCCTTCAGGGAACAATGCTCTCAGTGAGTATTTGCAGTAATGCCAGGCAACCTTTTCAAAACAAGGTAAGAATGTATTAACCACCTGGCCTACAGAATCTGACAGCCCTTACTTTAGCATAGAGAGGCACTAATGATCTGGAGGGTGGCATGGACTGCACCCTCAGCAAATTTGCAGATGACACTAAACTGGGAGGAGTGGTAGATGCGCAGGAGGGTAGGGATAGGATACAGAGGGACCTAGACAAATTAGAGGATTGGGCCAAAAGAAATCTGATGAGGTTCAACCAGGACAAATGCAGAGTCCTGCACTTAGGAAGGAAGAATCCCATGCACCGCTACAGACTAGGGACCAAATGACTAGGCAGCAGTTCTGCAGAAAAGGACCTGGGGTTACAGTGGACAAGAAGCTGGATATGAGTCAACAGTGTGCCCTTGTTGCCAAGACGGCTAACGGCATTTTGGGCTGTATAAGTAGGGGCATTGCCAGCAGATCGAAGGATGTGATCATTCCCTTCAATTCAACATTGGTGAAGTGAGGCCTCATCTGGAGTACTGTGTCCAGTTTTGGGCCCCACATTACAAAAAGGATGTGGAAAAATTGGAAAAAGTCCAGTAGAGGGCAACAAAAATGCTTAGGGGTCTGGAGCACATGACTTATGAGGAGAGACTGAGGGAACTGGTATTGTTTAGTCTGCAGAAGAGAAGAATATGGGGGGATTTGATAGCTGCTTTCAACTACCTGAAGAGGATGGATCTAGACAGGCCTGCACAACTCGTAAAGTGGCAAGGGCAATATTACTCCAAAGAAAATAGCTGAGGTCTGAACCGCCCCTGCCCTGCTGAAACACACACCCCCAGCGCCGCCCAGCCCCTGTGTAAGCAAGCAGGACTCACCCCGGCGCCGCCTCCTGCTGGTCTTCTCGGGAATTAGCTCATCCAGCCGTTGGAGCGCCCTCTGTAGGCTGGTGTCCCACTGCTGCTGGCCCCATGTCCCTCCCGGACCCTGGTGCCCTTTGATCTGGGGTGCTGCCCCCTGGCAATACCCCCACACTCTGCCTCTAGGTCTCCCCTCTCTGGGGAACCCCCAACCCTCTAATCCCCACCTCACTTCAGTATAAGGTTACTGCCAGTCACCAACTAGCCCCTGCGCCCTGGGGCAGACTGCAGTATAAGCAACTCATCACAGGCAAGGTTAGGTTTGGACCTGCTGCCTCTCTCTATAGCTGGGCTGCCCCTCTGCAGCCCTGGTACTGGTTTTAAGCCCTTAGCTAGTTCTTCCCCTTCAAGAAAGGCTTGAAATGTCCTATGTTTTAGTCCTCTAGATCGGCTGTAGTTTACAATGGAAACTACCACTGACATTACATGCTCAAATTTTAAGTCTTTGCTACACAAAACCTGCTGATGTACAATGCAGTGATGTTTGGCTATTTCTCTCCCGATAAATTCTTCAAGAAGAGTAACTGCTCCAACATTTTTTCTGCACATAGCTGGAGCATCATCAGTACAAATGGCCACCAAGTTTGTGAAATCTAATCCCAACTTATCATTCATGCACTTTATCACTTCACTGGAGATTTCTTTTCCGGTTGTGCGACCCGTCATGGAGTACATGCCAACAAGTTCTTCAGTAATTTCAAAGTTTTTATCAATACCTCTAATAAAAATAAGAAGTTGGGCGGTGTCTTTTAAATCGGTGCTTTCATGCATAGCTAGGGAGTAAAAGCAGAATTCACTGACTCTCTGCTTTAACTGATCACTTAGATTGGTAGAAATGTCAGCTATTCTTCTCTGGACAGTCATGCGTGATAGACTGATATTCTCAAATATTCCCCTCTTTTCTGGACATAACTCAGATACAGCAATCAACATACACTTTTTTAAAAACTCACCTTCTGTGAAGTATTTCCCAGCAGCAGCAATTTCCTTAGAAATTTGAAAGCTTACTTTAGTAACTGTATTGTCCTCAGTGCTCACTTTCTTGAAAGTTTGCTGTTGTCCACTAAGGTTTTTCACTAAACTGGCTCCTTTAATTATTTTTTCATTTGGGTTCAATTTGACAAGATTGGGATGTTTAGTTTCAAAGTGCCGCCGAAGGTTGTATTCTTTCGGAACGGCTAACGTTTCGCGACACACAAGGCACAGTATTTTGTCTTTGGAAACAGTACGTAAGTATTTATTCATCCATTCAGTGTTGAAAACTCTGTGCTCTGATTCTCTTTTTCTCTTTTTCTTTTCACTCATAGTAGTCATTATGAAGCTCAAGATTTTGTTGAATAAATTCACATACAAGGGAAACACTCAGTCAGGGCCGGCGTTTCCACTAGGCGACTCTAGGCGGTAGCCTAGGGCGGCAGGATTTGGGGGGCGGCATTTTGCTGCCCTCTGCGGAAATTTGGGGGTGGGGGTCCTTCCGCTCCGGGTCTTTGGTGGAAATTCGGCAGTGGGTCCTGCACTCACTCCAGGAGTCCCCAAAGACGCAGAGCGGAAGGACCCCCGCCACCGAATGCTCAGAGGAGGAGCGCTGCCGCCTAGGGTGGCAAAAACCCTGGCGCCTCTCCTGCTCACAGTCACACACAAAGAGATGAGATATCTCACGGCGCGTGGCACACTAGCAAGGCACTGACAGTGTGTGGAAGCTTGTAGAGGGGGAAAGAAACGGCGCGCATAGGGTAACCAGATCACAGCAGTAAAATAGGACCTGCCCCCTCCCTGCTCGGCCCCACCATTACACCGCTCTTCAACCCCACCAGGGGTCACTATATTACTGCACACAGCAGTACCAAAAATTAAAATACTGAGAATGGACGCCTCCCTCCAGCCACCAACTCGCCGCTCGCCTCCTCACCCCCCCCCCAAGTATAAAGCCTCGCTGCCACTACCTGCCCACATGCCTGTTCTGTTCGGCATCCCCCCATGAAATAAGGGGAGGGGACAAGGGGGACAGATTGAAGGGATTTTCTGGGGCTATGAACTAAGTTAGGGAGGGGAAAGGGGGCAGTGTGAAGGGATTGGATGTGACTATCCAACACACAAACACAGGGAGCCCTGCGGGGGGGCAGTGTGATAGGGGCCAGGGAGAGGTAAGGTCCCTGGACCAGGGAAGGGGGCAGCAGTCGGGGCAGGGCAGGTGCAAAACACACACACATGTCTCCTCTGGGGATTTCCTGGCTGCCCACAGACAGTTCAAACCCCCCCTCTCCCCATCACTACGGAGGCCGCCCTGGGAGCAACCAGCGCAGTAGCCACAGGGCCGTCCAGAGGATTCAGGGGGTCTGGGGCAAAGCAATTTCAGGGGCCCCTTCCATAAAAAAAAGTTGCAATACTATAGTAATGTATTTGGAAATGTAAAAAATAACTAGTGAAATACATTCAAAAAATAATTTGAAAATATACTAAATACATTATTTAAAAACATTAAATGCTTTAATGGTATGTATACATTTGCAATTACATAATGGGCTGTTTCTGGGTGATGGTTGGTGCCAATGGGCTGTCACTGCCTGGGGGTGGTGCTGCTGTTGCTCAGGGCTGGGTGGGTAGCTGGGCTCTGGGTCGGGGGGTGCCCGGCTCATAGGGGCTGGGCTCGGAGCTGGGGGTCAGGGCTGTGGGGGATGGAGTCGGGGGGGTGCCCGGCCCCTTACCATGCCGCTTACCCCATCTCCAGGAGCCTCAGTGCGCCACGTCCAGGAGCGGCCCCATGGTGTCTCCAGAGGGGCCTGAGCTCCCACTGCTCGGCCGCAGCTCACAGCCCAGCCCCCTTACCAGCTGAGACGCCAGGGGATGGGAGAAGACGGAGGCGGGGGGAGCCTCTGACATACTCCTGGGGGCCCCTGCGGGGCCCAGGGCAAATTGTCCCACTTGCCCCCCCTCTGGGCGGCCCTGCCATCCAGGTGGCCGGCGCGCGGTGCGCGCTGGGCTGTGAGGTTGGCCCCAACACACACCCCCCCCCAAGCAGGCGGTGAACCCGGCAACTGCGCTTCTGACCATCCGGGCGGTCGGAGCGCGGCGCGTGCGGGTCTTTGAGGTTGGCCCCCCGCCGGGCAGGGGGTGAACATGGCAGACCCTCCTGCCGCTTGCCCACACAGTTCTCAGTGGTAGCAGATGACAGAACAAGGAGTAATGGTCTCAAGTTGCAGTGGGGGAGGTTTAGGTTGGATATTAGGAAAAACTTTTTCACTAGGAGGGTGATGAAGCACTGGAATGGGTTACCTAAGGAGGTGGTGGAATCTCCTTCCTTAGAGGTTTTCAACGTCAGGCTTGACAAAGTCCTTGCTGGGATGATTTAGTTGGGGTTGGTCTTGCTTTGAGCAGGGGGTTGGACTTCATGCCTGAGGTCCCTTCCAACCCTGATATTCTATGGCTAGGTCTACACTACCCGCCTGAATCGGCGGGTAGAAATCGATCTCTCGGGGATCGAATTATCGCATCTCGTCGGGACGTGACAATCAATCCACGAATCGACGCTCTTACTCCACCAGTGGAGGTGGGAGTAAGCGCCATCGACGGGGAGCCGCGGAGGTCGATTTTGCCGCCGTCCTCACAGCGGGGTAAGTCGGCTCCGATACGTCGAATTCAGCTACGCGAATGCGTATCTTAAATCGACACCCCCCCCCCCCCCCCGTAGTGAAGACCTGCCCTATGATTCTAAGAGGGATTTTATAGCACCTGGCTGGCTGGGTGCCCATAAAAGGGAGCTACCCTCCCGCTTTCATTTATCACAAGGGGTAATAATCCTTTTGCTCTCCCACCTTCTGTCCATCTCGTCTACTTAGCTTGTAAGCTCTTTGAGAGAGGGATTGTCTCTTACTGAATGTATGTACAGCACCAAGCATAATGGGACTGTATGTGCCAAGATAATATAAATAAATACTGGTGAACAGAAGTGGTCTGTCACAGTCACTGCTCTCAGTTTGGAGAAGTTTATTACGGAAACATGACATCAGCGAATTTCATAGTTTTGTGGGGAAAGCACACTTTGAAAACAAAAAAAGTGGCAGAGCATTTAGAGCATTGGCCTGCTAAACTCAGGGTTGTGAGTTCAATCCTTGAGGGGACCACTTAGGGATCTGGGGCAAAATCTGTACTTGGTCCTGCTAGTGAAGGCAGGGGACTGGACTTGATGACCTTTCAAGGTCCCTTCCAGTTCTAGGAGATGGGATATCTCCATTAATTATTATTAATAGTGGTGCAGTGACAGTGCTGGAGCTAAAAAATCAATTACAGGCCAGGTCCTCAACTAGTGTAATCTAGTGCATTTGCCTCAGATCCCTAAGTGGCCCCCTCAAGGATTGAACTCACAATGCTGGGTTCAGCAAGCCGATGCTCAAACCACTGAGCTATCAATCCCTCCCCTTCAATGAGCCTTCTGGGCCTTTGGAAGCAGACAATGTTATATCAATAAAGACCAACAGGATCTTGTAAGAGGAATAAAGCAAAAGCGCCACATTTATTGCAATACAAAACAATAGTTCATTTATGAAAGGAAGCAAAATACAATCATTTATAAAGACAACCCTCTATCCATACATCCATACATGCACACATACACACACCGCCTGCAAACTGAAGTTGTTATAGTTACCTGCCTAGAGGTTGCTCATGCCAAGTTACTGGCCAGGTAGCCTGGACACAAGGGTGGAGCCGAGTTGTTGTCAGATGCGCATCCGATGTCCCTGGAGGGTGGTTGCAGAACCAGACTCAAAATCCCTGAGTTTTTGGTTCTGTTCTTACAGGATTTTGTCCTTATACAAGGCTATGGGAATCGCTTCATCATGCTGATGTTTGTTTGAAGTGATAATCAATCAGCAGATGACGATTGAGTGTTACCTTGTTCTTCGAGTCTTCAGCCCTCCATCGGGGGGGGGGGGGAGAGGGGCACTTGGGTGGATTCCGGCTTGCCAAGCGGGGTCATCCGGTTATCTCCGCGCTATGCATTCTTCGGCCATGGGATATCACAGTTATAACTCTTAGGCTGGCAACTTAGATTTGCTAATTATTTATTTGCATCACACGCATTTATTCACATTCATTCTTTATCTTTAAGTCACATCTTGCACTTTTGTTTTACTACCTCCTCTTCCTTGACATCCTTATTTTACAATTTTATTTTTCAGATGTGACAGACTCCCATCAATCTATTTAACTTCTCTGATACAGTAGTAGAAAACAAGCAAGGTAATAAACGAAGGAGGGTAAGGGGGGTTCTGCAAGACCAATTCCAGAGCACAGTTGTTACAACAGCTCTTATCACCTCCTCGAACAGACTCTTTGTCTGTGGATGTGCTAGTGCAATTAGCAAGTTGTCCTTGTAACTTTTCACATAGAGATACAGGGAAGATAGTTTTAATTAGCTTGGTCTTGGTGCTCAAGATCCTATATAGCTTTCTGCTGGCTTGGTTTGGTTTGGTTTGGGGCCTAAAAGGGGATATATATGTAACCCTTCTGCCAGGCTGAGTTGATAGCAGCAAGGGCCGGGTTCAGTACATAGGGGTCCCCTCCCAACAGCGTAACACAAAACCAGCTCGAGCCCCCACCCAGTGACCTGGGAAAATCTTACACACACCCCATGGCGCCTCGAAGAGGCAATACTTCCCCTCTCACAAGCACAGAGTCTCGGTGTAGCAGAAAATGTTTAATAACGTGAGGTAAACGACATAGCATTAAATTGGGAAAACACCACAACTAGAGTTCATAGACCAAACCATGACCAAAGACCCACCCCAGCAAATTGGGCCGTGTCATAGAATCATAGAATCTCAGAGTTGGAGGGGACCTCAGGAGGTCATCTAGTCCAACCCCCTGCTCAAAGCAGGACCAATTCCCAACTAAATCATCCAAGCCAGGGCTTTGTCAAGCCGGGCCTTAAAAATCTCCAAGGAAGGAGACTCCACCACCTCCCTAGGTAATGTATTCCAGTGCTTCACCACCCTACTAGTGAAAAAGTGTTTCCTAATATCCAACCTGGACCTCCCCCACTGCAACTTGAGACCATTGCTCCTTGTCATCTGCCACCACTGAGAACAGCCAAACTCCATCCTCTTTGGAACCCCCCTTCAGGTAGTTGAAGGCTGCTATCAAATCCCCCCTCATTCTTCTCTTCTGGAGACTAAACAATCCCAGGTCCCTCAGCCTCTCCTCATAAGTCATGTGCTCCAGACCCCTAAGCATTTTTGTTGCCCTCTGCTGGACTCTTTCCAATTTTTTCCACATCCTTCTTGTAGTGTGGGGCCCAAAACTGGACACAGTATTCTAGATGAGGCCTCACCAATGTCGAATAAAGGGGAACAATCACGTTCCTCGATCTGCTGGCAATGCCCCTACTTATACAGCCCAAAATGCCATTAGCCTTCTTGGCAACAAGAGCACACTGTTGACTCATATCCAGCTTCTCGTCCACTGTGACCCCTAGGTCCTTTTCTGCAGAACTGCTACCTAGCCATTCGGTCCCTAGTCTGTAGCAGTGCATGGGATTCTTCCGTCCTAAGTGCAGGACTCTGCACTTGTCCTTGTTGAACCTCATCAGGTTTTTTTTGGCCCAATCCTCTAATTTGTCTAGGTCCCTCTATATCCGATCCCTACCCTCTAGTGTATCTACTACTCCTCCCAGTTTAGTGTCATCTGCAAACTTGCTGGGAGTGCAGTCCACACCATCCTCCAGATCATTAAACAAAACAGGCCCCAGGACCGACCCTTGGGGCACTCCGCTTGAAACCGGCTGCCAACTAGACATGGAGCCATTGATCACTACCTGTTGAGCCCGACGATCTAGCCAGCTTTCTATCCACCTTACAGTCCATTCATCCAGCCCATACTTCCTTAACTTGGCGGCAAGAATACTGTGGGAGACCGTATCAAAAGCTTTGCTAAAGTCAAGGAATAACACATCCACTGCTTTCCCCTCATCCACAGAGCCAGTTATCTCATCATAGAAGGCAATTAGGTTAGTTGGGCATGACTTCCCCTTGGTGAATCCATTAGTTCTTGAAACCAGCAACCTAAAAATCACCCAAAGTCCCAAAAGTCCAACAACCCCCAAAGTTTCTGTCCTTGGTCAGTGCAGCCCCAGAATTCGGGGGGGAGGCGCACAAGGTGTTAAGGGGCACCTTATGTGATCCGAGGCCGACCGGCCACTTCTCCATGGGGTTCTGCCGCAGCCTTCACCACAAGCCGCTTCACTCCACCAGCCGTCCCGTGAGCCGCTCCTGCCATCCCACGAACTGCTCTGCTCTACCAGTTGCTCCGCTCCGCTCACCGACCTGTGAGCCGCTCCAGCCATCCCCACACATGGCTCTGCCCGCCGTTCCTTGGGCTGCTCCAACCATCCCACAAGGCTAGCTACTCCTCCAGCTGTCCCCAAAAACTGCTCCGCCAGCTGCTTAGCAATATAGCTTCAGGCTCCCCTACTAGTTAATACAACACTCAGTGATCTCAGCTCTTAGTAACTTTAGCTCTTTTGTGATTTCAGCTAGTAGTAGGATAGGCCCAGTGCTGGTGCACTACTGGCCTAAAACAAATTCAGCTCAGCAACCTATAACTAGACTCCGAATGGAATCAAAGTTAGCTCTGATATTCTACAGTAGAGAAGAAATTGGTACTTCAGGCTCACAAAAGGGGCCCACACCACCAGGTACAAATACTTACCCCAACCTCTCACAATACAATGGGTTTTGTAACCCATGCCCCTTGTCAAGTAAGTGCTACTTAGTTAATGGTGAGTCCTTCTGTCATACAACAGTTCCACTGGCCTTGATTCACAGAATCAGGGTAACAAAACTTTATTTTTCCTGCCCCAATAACAGAGAAAATGGGGATCCCACACCAGCCAAAGTAACCACTTTCAGTTGCTGTTGTCTCATGGGTGGGTGTGCCTATGCAAACAAGTTCTTTTCCACACTCGCCATAATTCACCACCAGATGTCAGGGTAGAGCTCATCCTGACTCTGTTACATATATACCTATGAAATCACAAAATCACATATAAAACTATTAATACTCAACAACAATAGCCATGAAGCAGTGTGCTTCAGCCATGCCCTCAGCAGCACCTCCACCCCACCAGTCACAACCCCCATGCCAGGGCTGGGAGCGGGGCTAATGTAGAGATTTTATGCCAGCTCTACAGCAGCCAGGAAGGACTCCTGCACAGGAAGGCTAATCACAGGCCATTTCTGCCCATTTTAAAGCCCCTTTACACTGCCAGATTGGCATAAAGAGGCTTTAGAATTGGGCCCTAGGTTTCCAGGACAGGCCGACCGTGATAGCAAACCCTCAAACCAAAGACGCAACCAAGGTCCATAAGCAGGTTATTTTATTATTTACACTTTACAGTGAAATAGTAGAGCTAGCTCACACACATAGCACGCAGCAGCTTTGCAAATTGCCCCCCGCAACCCGCATGGTGTGCTTTCCCCAGGAAATAACTGCTCTCTGACCTGGCATCTGGCCCTTTAAATCTTGGAGAGATACTGAGCTACAAGCCTAGGGTGGCCTTTGAATTCAGGAGTTGTGGATTTGGATCAGAGAGAGGATTTGGTCCAATCCCGCTTCCCTTTCCAGGTTGTGTATGTAGTTGCGATGCAGAATGGCGGCTGAAGCACCTGCCCCACTGGCACAGCAAAGCCGGCTGTATGATAAACATCAGTGGTTGGAGACGTGACTGTTTCACAGAGATGAAGTGGAGGGCTCTCCCCAACTCATCTGCCAGCAAAACAAAAATACATTAAGTGCCAATCCCATGGGAAAACTCCAGTCAACGTCAATGGGATCAGGACTGGGTCTTCATTCAGGAATAGTGCAGACTCTGTAAAATTCAGCCAGCCTCCACTGAGGTGACATCACTTGCAGGAAAATAACTTAACAAATGTAGACAAAGCCCGCTCCCTTCCCCCACCCATGCACAAGTAAGCCATAAAGTAGCAGTCAATATAGGCTGCTCTAAATAAACCAGAAATGTTCACTTCCAGACAAAGATTGTGACCTCTCATGCTGGGACTGGAGCAGGGAGATTTATCCAGACATAAGACTCCACTTTCCCTCCAGACAAAACTTCTGGATCCTTTCCCAGTAGAGGTAATGGAGCCAGAGGAAATTCCATGCAGTGCTAACTCTTTGTTGGGGATGGCCCATCTGCACCTTCCCAGCCCATTCCACAGCCAGTGATGCATGGAGCCTGCAAAGAAGCAAAGGGAAGGGAACATGGAGGTGTGCAAGAAAGGAGGAGTTCTGTGCTGGGTTCTAGGAGACCTGGGATTCCCCCTTGATTTGGATGAAATTGAATCTCACTAAGACTCCCAATGCCGTTCTCAGATGGATTAAAACAAGCATGTGTCACTCAGGGGACAAGGCACCTCAGGAGCTACAACAGACCCGGATGGATGCGACTTTTGGATGCTGGTATTGGAACAGAATAGAGGATCTCTTACCATCTTGGGGCTGGTAGTGACAGTGGACCTGGACAGACTAAATGTTTGGGTTGGGGGGCTGGATTTTCTTGTGCCTTTAATCCATCTCCTGTACTCCTCTCTCACCTGGAGAATAAGGGACATGGTCACTACATCATGTAACTAACACCCTCAGACCAGGCCACTGCTAGGCCCGTGAAGTCACTGGGTGGCTGATGACGCGCCAGGGGCATTACCTGGCGATTGAGGAGACAGTGCACCAGGAAGATGAAGACTCCCTGCAGGCTGTTGACAATGGTGAATAAATACGCCATGACCATTTTTGCTGAGCTGACTTGGAAGAGACCAAGACTCCACGTGCAGCCCAGAATGAATAGCTGGGCGATAGCTTTAAAAGTCAGTAATCTGGATAAAGGCAGACGGAGAGATCCCATGAGAACGACCCCATGGTAAGTCAGGGGGCTCGGGGCAGTGTGGGGCAAAACAGCTGGCACCCACTTTACTGTGTCTTAGGGTTACTGTCAAGGTGAACACAATGGCAACATATGCCTATGAATCCAAAATACAATATCGTGCCCAACCATCTTCCCAGACACATACTTTCCCCTCTCATAGGTGGTTCTTCCAAAGTAAATGGTTCAATCTCTCATTACGGTTTTGTTTTTAATCAAGTGGGAACAGGATATTGGGCTCCTGGGAACCTATGTATGTTGTTCCATAAATAAACAGAGGGGTTGCTACAGAGCAACAGTAAGCCACACTTGCCTTCCTCCTCAATGGATGGCACTTTACCTCGACGGTATCCACAGCCCCAGGGAAAAGAGATGAGTTTCCTCCCTAAGTAGC
>NC_048313.1:25175206-25215106 GCF_013100865.1 Trachemys scripta elegans | reverse complement strand
CATACTCCACCCCTGCTCTGCCCTAGGCCCTGCCCCCACTCTGCCCAGGCATCGCCCCTCCCCACTGTCTCCCTCCTCTCTTCCCTCCCCCTCCCTGCTCACCTCCTTCCAGCCAACCCTGAACCCAAATGAAGCTAATGACATTAGAAAGAAATTGCAGAAGAGTATTTTTTTTTCAAAAGAAAATGGAGCATGTTTTCCACTGCATACCAGAAGGTGAAGACCAGACATGCAGATGGTACCTAATTAAAAGCACTAAATTTAGGAATAAAAAAATGTCAGTCACAGGTATTTTGATATACCCTGAAGTTTGTCAGAGATTTATTTGCAAAAACTTTGGAGTAAGGGCAAGTAAGCTGTCCTGCTGAATACAACATTAAATATTATGGAATACGGGATGCAGCTCTTCTCTGTTTTACATTTTCTTAATCAGTATTTCTAAGCTGATTTTATATTTTAAATGTACTCTTAAGCCTTCATAAAGTAACCATTCCAGATTATTACATACACCTCTACCCTGATATAACGTGGTCCTCAGGAGCCAAAAATCCCAACCGTGTTATAGATGAAACCCCGTTATATCGGGGTAGTGGTGGCAGGGTTCCAGCAGTGATTTAAAGAGCCCGGGGCGCCGGTCCTGGGGAACCCCAGGTCCTTTAAAGCGCTGCCCGAGTCCCACTGCCAGAGCCCCAGGGTTACCATGCTATATGCGAACCCGTGTTAGATCGGGTCGCATTATATTGGGGTAGAGGTGTATTTAACTCACTGAAACAAAGACATTAGTTTCAATTAATCAGTCACACAGGTTTAATGTGTTCATAACAATGTTCATTGCATTTAGAAAAAGGGAACACTACTTTACTTTGTGTGATCTTCATGACAACAGACATGAAATTTCACCAACTTTAAAAAATATGTTTCCAAAGATTTTAGGCATAACAAAGGATTTTATATCTTACTAAGGTACTGATTTTGCTGGAGGGTTCTCTTAAAACTAGTTCATCAAATAGTCAGAAGTAAAGAAAGGGAAACACATTTGTCCAGCTATATGGAAGGAAAGGGGTGTTGTCCCTTTAAGGGTTATCCTCTCTTCACCAGGGGCGGGGGGAGGGGGAAGGTGTGACAGGAGAAAGGGATGGACAGAAAGGACCGGAAGACTTGGGAAGCAAGTTTTTTGTACTATAGTAATTAAAATTAAAATGTGTATTTTAGCTAAGAGTGGTCTTCTGAAGGATGTATTTAAAAAAAACTATATGTCTGAATATCCAAGCATTTAAGGCTACAGATGAATACTCAGATTGTGGATTTAAAAACCTATGCAAGGATTTTTTAGAGATGTGATTTTGTAATCTTCAGGAATCTTCTAATGAAATATTTTAAAGCAAATTTTAAACTAAGGTCCTGTAGACTAACATGTTCTGAGTAAATATTACAGTAATGCACAACTGTTTTTGTCAGTAAACTCAGAAACTGACAGTATATACCTTTAAATGCCTGTTAAATGGCTTCATTACCACTTGAATGAGTCTTTAACAGTTTCAATGTTGGGCTAATAGGTCTGGCAGGCTGGAGACTTTTTCACTTTTAAGTTACTAGATCCCCTCCGGAGTAAGAGTCACCAGGCTGCAGCAGCTAGCTGTGGGAGCCTGCAGGAAAGGTCAGAACAGGGAAAGGAAGAGGTGGAAGGTGGACACTAGGACCCAGGGGTGCCCCAAATTTTCAGGTGCGCTACACTGCCGTGTATGCAACTGCATTTGCCTAAGGACAGCTCTGAGTGGATCACAAGCTAAATATGAGTCAACAATGTAATGCTGTTGCAAAAAAAACAAACATCATTCTGGGACGTATTAGCAGCAGTATTGTAAGCAAGACATGGGAAGTAATTCTTCCACTCTACTCTGTGCAGATTAGGCCTCAACTGGAGTATTGTGTCCAGTTCTGGGCACCATATTTCAGGAAAGATGTGGACAAATTGGAGAACGTCCAGAGAAGAGCAACACAAATGATTAACGCTCTAGAAAAAATGATCACCAGTTTTGGAGGAATCTGCTCTCCTTTTTACAGCCTGCCCTGTCCTTGGCATTGTCAGTGAGGGCTACTCTAGGCACCTCAGATCACAATCCCAGCCCAGCCCCCTTGACCCATCCTGTATGGCCACAGATTATACACTGAGGTTCCTACTCAGCATTCATTCAGGCAAAATTCCCACTGATTTTGCCTAGGTCAGGAGCTCAGAGTTCAGCCCTTTGATCTGAGTCTGACAGTGAGATACCTCCACTTCGGTGTGACCCATAAGAAGCGCAAAGCTGGAGAGATGGTCACAGCTGCAGATGGTGTGAGTGCTGTTCGTGTGGAGAACGGTGCAGCCATCCTCAGCCCAGAAGCCTCTCCCAGCGATGAATTTCCAGTGAACGCAGAGAGCCTCTTCCTCTTCTTTCTTTGCCTGGAAACAAAAACACCCCATGATCATCCTCACTGGATCATGGGGAGAACACTGTTTCTTTTGTCACACATCTCTAATAGACAGTAATAAACCTGAAGTCACCACGGGCTTCATGGCTCTCATTGTGCTGCACGTAACAGCCATTTGGGACTTCCCATTGGCAGTGGAAATACAAGTGAGATCCTCCAGCTGCAATAGCACAAGGCCCTGATCCCCGAGCTAAAGTGGTAATTCCCTTAACTCTGAGCACTGTAGGGTCTATGACACACAATTGTGCAGTTCCGATGTGAGTCATTAAAAGGCATTCACACACCCGCCCACAAATACCCACATGCACGCTAGCAAGTTCATTATTTCATCAAAGAAGGCACCATCTCAAGCTGTTTCCCTGAACTCTGCTATCTATAGGGCTGTGGGGCTGCTATCTATAGGGCTGTGGGGTGCGCCCTCCTAGGGGGACATAGAGGGACCTTCAGAGGGACAATTCCCAGGAGAAGGAGCACCACCCAGCCCTTCCCTATCCTGAGTTCTGCTCTGATCCCACCCGTAGCCACATCCCCAACTTCCAGCTCCATGCGTGGCACCATCCCCAACCTCAGCATGGCTCCACTCCCAGCCCCAGCCCCTTACGGCTCAATTCCCGGCCCAGGGCCGAGGCTGGGGGCAGGGGGCAGGGGAGGGGCTGGGAGCAGAGCTGCACCTGGCCATGGGCTTGGCTGCTGGCTCCCACTGCAGCCTGGCTGCTGCTCCACTCCCGCCCACAGCCTCAGCCCCCAGCCATGGCTCTGGCCCTGCTCATGGCACCAGACCCAACCCAGCTGCGGCCCCAGCCTCAGCCCCCTTACCCTGTCCATGTCCTTTCCCACTGCCCCCGAGCTGCGGCCCCGCTCCCGGCCCTGGCTCAGACTGTTTCCCTGAACTCTGCTATCTATAGGGCAGAGGTCCTCAAACTGGGGGGAGGGAGGGGGGACACAGAGGAACCTTCAAAAGAACATGACTGGTCCTGGGTCAGCCCCCATGGGGTGCGGAATGGAAGCCCCTCCTGCCCCTCCCCACCCTGAGCTCTGCTCTATTCCCACCAGTAGCCGCATCCCCAACTTCCAGCCCCATGTCTGGCAGCGTCCCCAGATTCAGCATGGCTCCACTCCCAGCCCCAGTCCCTTGCAGCTCCATTCCCAGCCCAGGATGGGGGCAGGGACAGGGCTGGGAGCGGAGCCGCAACTGGCCATGGGCTTAGCTGCTGGCCCCCACCACAGCCTAGCTGTTGCTCCACTCCCGCCCCCAGCCTCAGCCCTGCTCCCGGCCCTGGCTCAGGGGGAGGGGTGTGAATGGGCTGGAGGGGTGCGACCCTCCAAAGTTTGGGGACCACTGCTATAGGGAGATGCCTTCCAATTATTCCTGCTCTAAGGGGTGAGCCAGACAATTGTTACTCCTGAGCATTTTACATGATGAATCATAACCCAATCACGCCTGATGTGAACCCTATGTAACGTCCTCCCCAAAACAGCCCCCATGTCAGGACTGAAGAAGCGCCGTCTCTTTCTCAGATAACTGTTTCTCAGTCCAGAAAGGCAACACAACTCAGACGCCTTTCAGGAGACTCAGCTTTTAAGTGACCAGCTGGAGCCCCGGGCACAAAGCAAAGTAAAAGGATCTACACTCACCTGTCTATGGCGCAGGGTGAAGTTCACAGGTTTGGAGAGGTTCATGAGCCTCCCATCTCCGACAGCCCCACTCACCACCCTGGAATTCAGGTGACAATTCCTCAATTTCTCATCAGCCATTAGATCTCCCTCGTTGAGAAATCTCTTGTCAATGATGGAGTCCAGGGTGAAGTAAGAAATAAAAGCAACAGCCCAAGAATCTGAAAACATGAAATGATGCCTCATCACAGTGCCAGGGACACTGAGACAAAGAAAGAGCAAGCCAGGTGCCAAAGATCACAGCGAGTCTGGGGCAGAGCTGGGAAAAGAACCCAGGAGTCCTGGCTAGCAGTTTGAGCTTTAACTACTAGAGCATGTTGCCTCCTCCCTCTTCTTCCACAGAAGCACTTCTGTGTTGGAAACATCTGGCGTGCCCTATGGGAGTGTGATTCCTACAGTGCACTAACGTATATTAGAGCACACTAGGGAACCTTTAGTGCACACTAGTAGGGTCTCTACAGACCAATTAATGCACAGTACGTTAGTGCTCTTTAAAAATCATACCCCCATACTGCACATTATCCAGCTAGGTAGACAGCCCGACGTGAAAGGCACTGAGGTTGAAGCCATAGTTTTTCTTGATTAGGAGAGGCAGAAGGGCTTGTTAGTGAGGAGCTTTCCCTGGTGATAAAGAATTAAGAACCAGTCCCAGTTAGGTCATACTGGCCTGAAAACAGGAGTAAAATTGGTAAATATTATCCTGGTTCCATTCCAGGAAGACAGGCACATCAACCTGGGGCCTAGCTGGGCTCATCATCAGAACATCATGTGTCGGGCCAACGGATCTCTGATCTTTCCATTCTCTGGACCAATTCATATCCCATCAAAGCTTCTCTCTCCTCCCTGCCTCCCCTCCCCCCACATTGCTCAGTTTTCATGCTGCGGGACAACCAGGAATGAAGGGCTCTGCAGAGCTCAGTGGCCTGAGAAACACCGGCTCAGCCAACAAGGTCCACACCAGTGTCAGGAAAACAGAGGCAAGCAAGCCAACCTGGGACGAGAGGAAGGGGAGAACTAGGGCTGGGGTTTGGTGTCTGGTTAAAGGGGTGAGTGCCTGGGAAGCACCAGGATGGTACCTTCTGTGGCTGCTTTGGTGACCGTATCGCAGTGAATGTCCATTGTCTCATTCAGAGCTCTCAGTCTGAAGACCTCATCACAGGGACCTGCAGCCGGGACAACGAGGAGCGTCTCGATAGCTGGGGAGGGAAATGGCAAAGCCTCTTGCTGCAAGGGCAAGGCAGGTTTGGAGCTCCACTCTCTCGGAATCCCCCCCCCCCCGCCCTCGCTGTTTCTGTTCACCTCCATTTCTCTGTGTTTCCCTGAGCCCCTCTGGCTGACCTCCTATGATCCATCATCCGTGTGTCCCCATGAAGATGCCACTGTGCCAAGAGGCAGAAGGCAACTTCTCCCTGCTGCCTCACCTCTGCACTTTAGCAGGGGAAGCAGCAGGAAGGGGTTTTGCTGGGGCAGGGAGTGAAAAGAGGACGCAATGGCAGCTGCCTGTGGCGACAGGAGATTGGCATTGCTTTTAAAACCCTCTCAGGCAGCTGCCATTACTGCAAAGCCCCAGGGCTGGGTTTATGGGTGGCGGGTAGCATAGGCTGGGGAAGGCTGTGCCTCCCCAAACAGCCTGGCATGGCCCCGCCCATGCTCCGCCCCCTGGTCCCCTCCTGCCTGCTTCCAATTCCCTTCCCTCTCTTCTGTGGCTGAGAGACTGAGGCAGGCAGGCTGGGGCTGGTGCTCAAAAGGCCCAGGGCTGGGGGTGCTGGGGCCAGGGCCATGCCGCGTCACGCTGCCTGCTTTTCTGCCCGGCGCTGGAGTTGGGGACGATCCGGCTGCCCGGTGCTCCAGGGCTGGGGGGCACTACTGCTGTACTGCCCGTCTGGCGCGCTGGGGTAGTGCGGCGGTGGGGGGACAGGGTCTTCTGGGCTCCAGTGGAAGAGAGGGGGTGGAAGGGGAGGGGCAGGGCCTTGGGCAGAGAGGGTGGGGCTGGGGGCTAGTCTCTCTCAATGGTTAGCCTCTCTCAATGGCTCGTTTATCTGCCGCCCATGGCTGGGTTATAAACTCTGAGAGGGGGCAGCGAGACTGCAGTGGTGTTCTGCATTGAGAAGAGTGTAAGTCCCTATCTCACAGCCGCCACAAGGCAATGCCTCCCATCCTTCTCACCCATAGACTCTGTTGTCACAGTCTGGTTCCCATTCTTCAAAGCAGCCGTCAGTGCAGCCAATTCCACAATCTGCAGAACGAACGTCACGGCAGAGTCCACCTCCCTCTTCCTGTCATTCCCACCAGCACTGAGAGTGACGCCATTCAGGAAGGAACCAAAGGGTTGAGCAAAATCCTGGGATTGGGAAAGGAAACACCCTGAGAAGAGGGAGGATTTCAGTGGTTCATGAGCCACATTCTTCAGACTCCCAGGGGAACAGTGACCATCTTAGGGACAAATGGGTTCATAGTGACCTTCCCCACCCAGAGGGACTGCAGCATTCTCAAAGAGGGAGCCCTCAGGGGGTTAGACTAGATGACCTCCTGAGGTCCCTTCCAACCCTGATATTCTATGATTCTATGATTTACAGAGCGAGTGAGGCTACTGAGGCTTGCTCAGGACTGCACAGTAAGCTAATTCCAGGGTAGGGCTAATACCCTGTGTCATTCACTTCTCATCCCTGGTCTCTTCAGTGTATGTGCCAGAGAACATTGCAACAAATCAGCAGGCATCTAGGTTCTCTCTGTGTTGCCCCCAGAAGCAATCTGGATCTTCCTAGGACCAGTGGGGACAGAACCCAGATCCCCTGCCACTTAAGCTAGAGAGCATGCGCATGCACACACACACCCCTTTTCTGAAGAGCAGCTACAATTCCCCCCAAAGTGAGACTGCTATTCCAGTGCTCAGGGCATTTGGCCATAGAGCACCCACAAACATAGGGGCAGAACCTCTGACCTTCAGCGATACTGTTTTATTCTGGGCACACATGGTCTCCAAATTCACTAAGGTTGAATTCATGAAGGAGCACAATTCACTGTTGTTGCCCTGCAGAACAATCAGAGGAAATGGGTTATTTCTGAAAACATGGAAATACCACCCAAAATTAAGGTTAATGGTTCTGCAGAGTGATGTTGCTTTGACCTATGGCTGGCTGGGTGTCCCACTGAATGCTACAGATTACGACATGTTAAGGCAAAGTGTGGTGAAGCCCACAGATACGCTGATATTTCACATAGTATTGAAGCTTTCATGCATATTAATGAATTTCTCCTTCTCTTCCTCACAGGCGTTTTGTAAGGATTATTATCCTCCTTCTACATGTGGGGAACCAATGCACAGAGAGACTGAGCAAATGGCCCAAAGTCACACAGTGAGTCTGGGGCAGAGATGGGAACCAAACTCTTACTTCCTGTATCTCTGGCTGGTGCCTTAACTGCAGAACTCTGATGGGGGTGTCGTCACACACCTAAGCATGATACTGCGGTCGAGTTTTCAGAAGCACTTTGTGTTGGACTGATTCTGCTCCCACTGCACTCAGTGGTAAACCCTGGATAAGCTGAGAATTCTCAGGCTCAAAGTTCTCTGTGTCCTCTTTGTGAAAACCCTCAAAAACCCAAATAAACCCCTTCCACGTACCTTCAGAAAGAAATCTTTGCACATCTCCAACTGCTCTTGTATCTGTGGAGTCTCAGTCAGGGATTTAAAGGGAACATCTAGCAACAGAAAGAGAGGCAGGACAATTACATCAGGTCAACATCTGCAGGGCTAAGGTTTTCAAAAGTGTCTCGTGATTTGAGACATCTTAAAAGGGCCCTGACTTTCAAAAGTGCTGAGCACTCACCCTCTGAAAATCAGGCCCCTTTAAGGTCTCAGGTTAGGCAACCAAAATCACAAGGCAATTTTCTTCCTACCACAATACAAAGTTGATGATCTACCTAAACCCAGCAGGTGCTGTCTCCCTTTAACTCCATTGATCCCTTAAGCTCTGTCTATCTGACAACTTTCAACTGACTCTGTAATCAGTCAGCAATACATTCAGCCTTAAAAGCCTGGTGTGTGTCCACACATCACCTGTTTAGTACTCACTTAAGCTTTGTCTGTGTATCTCATTGATCAGTGTGTGTTATGTGTCCTCTAGGGGCTGGTCCACCGAGGGTCTGGTTCTGCTACAGCTCCTAGCTATGGGAGTTCATCCCTTAGCTCAAACAGTAGTGGGTCATACAGTTACAAAGTCCTGGGTTTCATCCTTGGTGATAACCAAGATGACAGTTGTTACATCTATAGTCGAGAAGTTTCTCTTCCCAGGAACTGTTCTAACCCTGCTATTGTACTTCAAAAAGGCCTGAGTCTCAGCAAGGTATGTCTGCACTAGAAACGCTAAAGTGGCACAGCTGCAGCTGTGCCACTGTAGTGTAGACACTGACTACAGTGGTGGAAGGGTTCTTCCATTGCTGTAGTAAATCCACCTCTGAGAGCTGGTAGCTAGGACAAGAGAAGAATTCTTCTGTTGACCTAATGTTGCCTATGCTGAGGCTTAGGCTGGCTTATGATTGACTGAAGTTTCAGGTGTTGAGCAGGCCTCAGTTACACTAAAAGCCTTATGTTGCTCTGGCCTGGAAAAGGTGATTAAACTGGGTGTAAATGGCTCCTAAGAATGTTCCCTGTGGAGGGACCCTCCACAGCTCGTGTGGAACTGGTAGAAGGGCCTTTACATGAACTTGGCTTCATATGCAAGGCAGATCAAGGATGTGGTCAGAATGCACCATGCTACAGCTACTTTCTGATTTTCAGGGGCCATGAGAAGCAGAGGGTAAATTACAGCAACCCTGCATGGTCCCAGAATGCATAGAGCACAAAGGTGGTTTAAAGCTACCTTTTCCTCCACCCTTTCTATTCCCTGCCACAAGCACAGGAGTGGCATAAGTAAGAATTGGGCACAAAATTCTCTTGGGTACCCAGAGGGCATTACAACCAAGTGTAGGAGGAAAAGTGCAACAGTACTTAAACCAATTCAGAACAGCTGGCGAGCATCTGCCTACAGGGCTGCCCAAAGGATTCATGGGGCCTGGGGCAAAGCAGGGGAGCTGCGATGCTTCTACTCACCTAGCGGCGGTCCGGATCTTCAGCGGCATTTCGGCGGTGGGGGGCGCTTTCAGTCGCTCCGCGTCTTCGGCAGCACTGAAGGGCCCCCCACCGCCGAAATACCGCTGAAGACCTGGACCACCGCCAGGACAGGGCTCGCGGGGCCCGGGGCCTGGGGCAAATTCCCCTCTTGTCCCCCCCTCTGGGAGTCCCTGTCTGCCTAACTGCATGAGCTGGGCTGAAACTAGATCGGTGCAGCTCACACCCCTGAGAGACTTAGTTAAGGCGTCCTGAGCCCAGTGTCGACACCATTAGGTTGACAGAAGAATTCTTCCATCAACCTAGATACCACCTCTCGGCAGGTGGATTAACTACAGTGATAGAAAAACCCCTTCCATCGCTGTACCAAGTGTCTACACTACAGTGCTACAGAGGCACAGCTGCGGCGCTGTAGCTGTGCTGCTGTCACTGCTGTAGTATGGACACAGCCTGAGTAACTGTGGCTAGTGGTGGCCTAGGATGCCGTGCTGGGCCAAATTCTCAGCTGGTGTAACTCAGTGGAGCCCCATCAAAATCAACAGACTTTACACCAGGCCCATGGTTGCCTCCCTGGTTGTGACACTGTTTTCTTTGCAGCATGGACACAAACTGTGGTCAAAATCGATTTAAAACCCATGCTACTCACTCTTCCTGCAGGAACCTGGAATCCCATAGCTGTCCATGGCGGCAGTGCTAACACTCAGGAGTGCAAACGGAGAGCTGGGATGTTCCACAGCATGGGATCTGATGGCAGGTGCAAGCGTACGCATGCTCCAAACGAACTCAGTGCCAGGGACTCGGTTCCACACCACATTCCTTACAGGCTGATTGTCTAGGATGATGGCGCCAGTCTCTGATGTATTGGCCACCATCAAGGCAAAGTTCTCGAAGCCCTCCTGGGCATTTATAGAATACATCTGGCAGTAACTGGCAACATCTGGAACATTCATCAGAAAGGCGTGGGAGGAATTAGGGAGAGGTGCACCCACGCTGTAGAACACCACCTGGATGCCCACATTAGCAGAGATGTAGACTGGGATCCAGGGCTTGACAGGACGCTGGAGTACACTGCCTTCTGCTAGAGTAACAGTCTCTGCCTGTTCCCCTAGTTGATACAACACAGTTGTGTTCCGGGAAGCAGTGATGTAGACTATTTCATCTACTTTCTGCCTGGGTAAGGGAGGAACGATGTATTTTGTACCCCAGCTGCAAACTGGTAGGAGCTGCTCAAAGACATGGTTGCATTTAGTGTTATTACAAAAACACCTCTGGCCAACCAAGATGGCCACTGGCTTTTCTGAGACAATCCTGGTGCCAGACAGATCTCCTATGCCTTGAAACTGGATGCCTTGGAAAGCATGGAGTTTAATTGTCAGTCTGGAGCCAGTGGAGTTGTCCTGTATTAGGTAATGTAACTTGCCTTTCACATGGACCTCCACGGAGTTGGGCTCTTGGTATGTCATAACAGAGAACGCTGGGTAACTATCTAAGGATTCTGTAGAGGGAGTCACTATGTAGTGTTCATTTCCCAAGCTGGAGACAGGATACAGCACAGTGGTCTCAGGGCTCACATGTTTGTTGCTGACGGACACTACTGAGATATCTTTGTCAGCCTTGACTAGGACCACATTGGAGAAATTGGTAGTGCCCTTAATTCCCACTGACTCTGGTAGGCTGACCCGCACCATCTCTCCCCAATTTACCATAATCTTCTTATCAAACTGGTAATTGGAGATGGAAACAGACACTGAAGTGAAGGCAAAGTAGCCAGTAATTTGCACTTCAAATTGACTAGAGTTCCCACAGTCGTCCATGTAGGAGGTGATGAATTCTCTTCCTAGAGTCTCAGTCTGACATGTGCCTGCAAGGAAAAATAGCAATAAAACATTTCAGGTGGAGAGAGAGAGATAGAGTAAAAGGGGCTGGATCAACTTTGTTCAGGCCAAAAATTAAGGCCCAGCAAAAAAGAAAAGGAGTTTGAAAACCTTAATGCAGCTAGAAATCTTTCCCATTATACTTTTAATCTACATTAAAATATTTTTATTAATAGTAAACATTACTTTAAATAATGAACAAGCACAACTTAGACAACTTAGAACCCAACAAAGGCCATGGAACCAAACATGACTTCGGGGAATGTTCCAATCTGGATCTGAACTCCATGATTGTCCCTGGTCTTTATAATAGTTCAGAACCTGAATCCTGGATTCAAACCCTCATGGAAACACAGAAAAATTTCAGATCCAGATGCACACTTAATGATTTGGACTCAGCTCTAAGAATAATTGTTTGCCCTTCCCTAGCACTTCCTGCTGTCTAAGCTCAAAACACTTTACAGACAGACATTAAATAATTCTCAGTCCCACCAGGAAATGGGTCAATATTACTGTCCCCACTGCACTGAGAGGGAAACTAAGGGACAGAGAGGGTTAGGAGCTTGCTCAAAGTAACCCCACAAATCAGCAGTAGAACTAAAAATAAAACTCAGGTTTCCTGACTCTCAGTCTCTTGTGCTCTAACCATTAAAATCAATGCTGGGAAGAGAACTTTAGTCTGTTGTGTTGATAAGGGCAGGTGCCTTGGGCCTATTGGGCTGAGGTGATAATAAAACCCTTTTGTACTGTTACAACATTAAACACATAAGTGTGGTTTGGGGTCTTGTATCAAGTTATCACTGGCACCTTCTCCTGTTGCAACCACCACCATTAAATATATATATATATACAGAGAAAGAGAGAGAGAACCTTTTATTAAACACACATAAGAAACAGATCAATAAAATTACAATTTAAAAAGTTAAATAAAACTTTTATTTAATGAGTTTCCTTCATTTCCCTTTTAGTTATATAGGGCCAGATCCTCAGCTCGTGTAAATCAGTGTAGCACCACTGACTACAACAGACCTTTGCTGATTTGCTGATAACCACCTGGGTGCCAGGTTTGTGGGGCCGTGGGCTCAGGGTGCTGTTTTTGTTGTTAGAGACAAAAGGGAAACCAGAATGTTTGAAGTAAAATGTTTCAGGTATTCCATATGTCGATCCATTTTTCACTAGCCTCTAGAATGTTGTGAACCTTTATAGGATCTCATGGAACCTTCCAGATTTTCTGAGAACTATATTTCCCTCCAGCCTCCTAGAATGCTGTCAGCCACGCCCTCACGACTATACACGGAGCAGGGGATCACCTACGGTTGGCAACTTTCCAATTGCACAAAACTAACACACTGGCCCCGCCCCTTCTCCAGCTCTCCACCCCCACTTACTACAGTGCCTCGCTCTCCCTCATCCTCACTCACTTTCACTGGGCTGAGGCAAGGGATTGGGGTACAGGAGGGGGTGAGGGCTCCGGCTGGGGGTGCGGGCTCTGGGGTAGGGGTGGGGATGAGGGTTTTGGGATACAGGAGGGGGCTCCGGGCCAAGACCAAAGGATTTAGAGTGCAGGAGAAGGCTCAGGGCTGGGGCAGGGTATTGGGGTGCAGAAGGGGATGCCGGCTGGGGGAGGGAGTTTGGACTGCAGGAGGGGGTTACATCTTGGGGCAGGGGGTTGAGGGTGGGGGCTCCGGCCAGGCAGCGCTTACCTCAGGCACCTCCCGGTCGGTGGTGCAGTGGGGCTAAGGCAGGCTCCCTGCCTGCCCTGGCTCCACGCTGCTCCCGGAAGTGGCCAGCATGTTCGGCCCCTAGGCGGAGGTGCAGCCAGCTGACTCTGCGCAGTGCCCCTGCCCACAGCTGCCGTCCCCACAGCTCCCATCAACCACAGTTCCCGGACAATGGGAGCTGCGGAGCTGGTGCTGGGAGCGGCGGCAGCACTCAGAGCTTCACTGATCACCGCTGCGCCTAGGGGCCGAACATGCCGGCTGCTTCCAGAGAGCTTCAGAGAGCGAGGGCTGGCAGGGCCTGCCTTAGCCCCACTGCACTGCCAACTGGACTTTTCATGGCCTGGTCAGCGGTGCTGTCCAGAGCCGCCATTGGCCCTTTTCGACCGGGCATTCCGGTCGAAAACCGGACACCTGGCAACCCTAATATCTCCAGTTAGTCTTATGAGACAGGGATAACTCATGCATACAAATCACACATCAATGTCATGAAATGAGCTATATATGCAATAAAAAATAAGGTATTTAAAAGTTTAACAAATGGAGGCTGGGGGGTGTGCCATTTGGTCTAGGGCCAGCCCTGGCTGCCGGTCCTCAATGCCTCTCAGAATTTAGCTCCATTTGTAGGATTTTCCAGTGCTTCTAGTTTCCACATGAAATTAATCATGAACTCAATTTTCATTTGCAATCCTGTAATGCTAACAGATTCTTAAAGGGGAAGCTGCCAAAAGGAGAGGCCCAGAGTTACTTCATTCTCCCTTGCTCCTTTCTGACAGACCTCCAGGTACTGCAGTCCAGTATATGAAGTCTCCAGCTGGCTTTTCAGTATGGCCTAGTGACACTATTAAAAGACCTCTCAGTGGGACATAGCTGCAGAAAGAAGTTCTTGTCCACCAGGGGACAGAGTATGAACAGACAAACTGGAATACCCTAAGGAATGACAGAGGGACAAAGAGGGAGTGAATGAATAAATGAACACAGAGAAGGAGGAATTATCCCTGACACCCAATCTTTCCTGTTCTCGAAATTCTGGGTTTTCCCTTCAGGGCCTGTTTAGAACCTGAGATGTACCCACCCCTTTGGGCATTCTACTACTCCTAATGACCCAGATGCAATGAAGCCGCACATTAGAGTCCAGATAATGCTGCTGAGAGGTGCCAAGCTAATACCAGTTTCATTGCAGACACTCTATATGCGACTTACTTATTATGGCCACAAAAACTTTACACAAGGCATTATGTTTCACTAACCTGAGAACTTACCAGTTGTGTTTGTCCTCTGGGCACTTGCTGGTGGTAGAAACCAGAACAGTCCAAGGAGGAAAAACACTTGAGAGAAGATGAACAAAACTTGTTTAAAATCTAAGATATGGCAATAAACAACACAGGGAGACATTACTAAATAAAGGATTTTAAGCAGCATGGTATGAGTCTGACCCTAATCTCAGTAACATTGGTGTAAATTTGGAATAACTCCATTGGTTTACTTTTATTGGAGTTACCCTGGATTTATCCTGGGACTTAGGAGATCAGAATTAGGATCAGGGCATTGGACCTCATTGATGTGGGGAGAATGGAAGCTAGGCACTGGATTTTTCCATTCTAGTCTCATCCTATGACGCTCTGTATAAGGCAGCTGGGAGACTGGAGTCTGAGTGGCTTCTCAATGCCCTGGGGCAGGGTGTGATGGATTCACAGGGTCTGGTCTATGCTGCAGCCGGTAATCAGTCCCTTTGGCGAGATCCCTGTAGTGTGCTGGGCCCCAAGGAACTACACGGTTCCACAGGGGCAGACCCGTGGCCTCCAAAACTAGGCCTTTGGGTGCCAGCAATCCCCGTCATTTTCCATGGCTCCCTGTAGTAGGTCCAGCAGAGTCAGACTCCAGTGGGAGGTTCCTTCTTTACTCCTTCAGGGAACAATGCTCTCAGTGAATATTTCAAGTATTGCCAGGCAGCCTTTTCAAAACCAGGTAAGAATGTATTAGCCACTTGGCCTACAGAATCTGACAGTCCTTACTTTAGCATAGAGAGAGGCATAGAATCATAGAATATCAGGGTTGGAAGAGACCTCAGGAGGTCATCTAGTCCAACCCCCTGCTCAAAGCGGGACCAATCCCCAACTAAATCATCCCAGCCAGGGCTTTGTCAATCCGGGCCTTAAAAACCTCAAAAACCTTAAAAAGCTCTCATTTCTTTTCCCCAGTTAATAAATCTTTACTTAGTTTATTACAGGATTGGCTACATGCTCTTTCTTTGGTGAGAGACTAGGGCACAATTGGCCTGGGGTCCTTTGGGACTGGCAGTAACCTGCATACTGCTGTGACTCTTGGTGTAAGGGACCATCTGTCACAAAGGGAGGCTCCCCTGGGTAGCAAGGTAGATCAGAGTGCCTAAGGGGACTGTCGGTGACTCCATGTTGAGGTGGTTCTAGTGCCTGAGGAGGTCACACTTATACTGGTTGCTGAAATCGAAGTATAGAACTCAGAACCAATCTGGGGTTTGTGCCCCGTTTCCTACCAGTCTGCCCCGAGATTGGGACTTGTGCCCTGGAGTCCCTGCAGGGCAGTTTGACACTCCCAATCCCTGCATTGTCTTTGACTCCTCTCTGGGCCAGGTTAAGACATGGTCCATGCTGACCAATGCCAGGGCTCCTATGAGCCAGGCTGCTATGGAAACAAACCATCTTGGCTCTCTCTCACCATCTCTGTTCCTTTAGTTCCAGGTGTGTTTCCTGTGTCTCTGAAAGCTCAGCTCTAAACCCAGCCACCTGTCACCTTTCCCCTTTGTTCTCCCACTACCAATTTAGCTAGGAGGGTGGGCTTCTTAACTAGCCCCCAGCCTTCCTGGTCTCTTCCCTTTACTAGGGGTGCATACAAATTTTGTTATTCAAAAACAAATTCAAATCTTTTATTTTTTTGGCTTTGACTACCCTGCTGCAGCCACAACCTTTGGTCTTTAACGGTTGTGGCTGCAGCAGGGTAGTCAAAGCCAAAAAAATAAAAGATTTGAATTTGTTTTTGAATAACAAAATAGTAAATAAAAGATCTGGTAAAAAGAGAGGAGGACAGTGCCCTTGGGTCTGTGTGTTTAAGCTGTTACTTTACTAGGGGTGCATAAAAATTTTGTAAGCACAAAAGAAACAGTTACACCTTGTGTAAAAATTAATGTAACTAGTGTTGTAAAAGTTTAATTATGAAGGAAATTTGCATTTTCCCCAGAACATGTGCAGTGTATTTTTTTTACCCCTCCCCCAATAAGGTAGTTGTATGCATTAACCTTATTGGGGGCGGCCAAACTACCTTATTGGGGGCGGCAAAACAGTTCCCCAGTACTGCTCTGCATCTAATCTTGCTATACAGTTAATAAGTTTAAATGGTATAAGCCCAAAAGAAATAAACGGCCCAATGGACAGTCCTTCTCCGACACCCCAATAGAGATTTTAAAAGGTCTCCTACCTCTATTTTGGCACCATAGGGTTCGAAGGGGAACGGTCCGCAGCAGTTGCTATTGTTTTAGCAGGCGTTGCTATTCCAGACAAGCCTCCAAATTGTAGAAGAATAACAAAGTTCTCACTCTTTTGGTTAAATACAGCAAGATTAGATGCCGAGCGGTACTGGGGAACTGATTTGCTGCCTTTAATAAGGTAGTTGTATGCCGTACTGGTGACTATAGTTTGGCCGCCCCAACAAGGTTAATGCATAAGGGAAATGCATTAGGTATGCACCGGCGCTGAGGGGCTTTTACCACCTCAAGAGGGGTTGTTACCGCCTCATAGTGTATTGAGTCCGGACATAAGGTACAAATGCATTGTGGTATTTAGAAATAGAGGCCTTGGGGGGGGGATGTGTGTGTGGTGTTTGTGTGTTTACCAGTGTGAATGAAAGTTACCGGAAGTCGCCCAGAGTATTCTGCGAAGTCGTTTGGCTCGTAACCAGAACTACTCTAACGCAAGCCCGGTAACTAGAGAATTTTTAAAAGATCCGACCCACGGTGGCTGACTAGGCCTGGCATTGTCCGGCGAGGAAGCTGCCTGGGTCTAGGAGTGTGGGTACCCATTTTTCCCCCCCTTTTTTTGTGTGTGAGCTATTGACAGTTTAATTATCTTGCTGAATGCAAAGAGAGTGAGTAGCGCCGTCTCTCTGAGACTAGCTGACGCTCTTTGCTGAAAAGAGGTGTAGGAGCGTCGTGGCCATGTTTGTTAGCCTTTTTTGTGTGAGTACCCTGTAGGGAGAGATCCTTAGTTTTTGTGCCGCTAGCACGAACAGGGCATTCTCCCTGTGTGTGTGTGATTGGAAAATGGGTGGGGGACAGTCTAAGCATTTTCTCTTACCCCCTAAGGATATCCCAGCTTATTTTATGTACGTACATTAATTGTCTAAATACCTGCAGGTTCTAGGACCAGAAGGGTTAAATTAAAATTCAGCTTGGCCCAAAAATAAAAAAAAAGTTGCTCTGCGTTCAAGGTTAAAACTCAACGCAGACCATCCTAAGTATAAAGAAAAACTGCTTTCGGCCCCAGCTGGCTGTAAAAAAATATATAAACAAAGGCAAACCAAAGGCAATACAAGTTACAGGACTGAGATTACATTTGCAAAGCTTAACTGTCCAGTGAAATCCAACAGTCTGCCTTTGCGACCCTGGAGCCGGCGTGGTTTAGAAACGCTGAAGAAGCCACAGGCAGCCGGCCTGGACTGGAATCTCTAAAAAAACACCACAAAAAACCCCAGGGAGTAAAAAAACAGCCCTCTCAAGAGCGGAAGCAAGTTGAAAATTGCACAGCGCCTTCTCTGGACGGTATACACAGACGTGGCCAGTCTGGACATATGTATGTAAGTATAAAAGTGGCTTAAAGCTTGGGGCATTAATGTTTTTTTTTTCCTGAGTGATGTGGGAGCATTTCCAACACTCTCTGTTATTGGTTTATTATTTTATTAATAAAGCTTTAAAATTCAGTCATAATGCACACCATCTATTTATTTTGCCCTTGTTATTTTATGTTTGCTTTCATAGAATCATAGAATCATAGATTATCAGGGTTGGAGGGGACCTCAGGAGGTCATCTAGTCCAACCCCCGTCTCAAAGCAGGACCAATTCCCAACTAAATCATCCCAGCCAGGGCTTTGTCAAGCCTGACCTTAAAAACCTCTAAGAAAGGAGATTCCACCACCTCCCTAGGTAACCCATTCCAGTGCTTCACCACCCTCCTAGTGAAAAAGTTTTTCCTAATATCCAACCTTAACCTCCCCAACTGCAACTTGAGACCATTACACCTTGTTCTGTCATCAGGTACCACTGAGAACAGTCTAGATCCATCCTCTTTGGAACTCTCTTTCAGGTAGTTGAAGGCTGCTATCAAATCCCCCCTCATTCTTCTCTTCTGCAGACTAAACAATCCCAGTTCCCTCAGCCTCTCCTCGTAAGTCATGTGCTCCAGCCCCCTAATCATTTTTGTTTCCCTCCGCTGAATTCTTTCCAATTTTCCACATCCTTCTTGTATTGTGGGTCCCAAAACTGGACACAGTACTCCAGATGAGGCCTCACCAATCTCGAATAGAGGGGAACAATCACATCCCTCTATCTGCTGGCAATGCCCCTACTTATACAGCCCAAAATGCCATTAGCCTTCTTGGCAACAAGAGCACACTGTTGACTCATATCAGCTTCTCATACACTGTAACCCCTAGGTCCTTTTCTGCAGAACTGCTGCCATTTGGTCCCTAGTCTGCTTGCTTGGTATTGTTGGTGTTATATGTTAAAAACTGCATAATTAAAAATATGCCTACTCTCAGCCGCAATAAGTCTAAGAAGCAAAAAGGGGTTTAGCATTCTTTTCTCCACCCCGGTTAACCAGAAAGGGTATCAAATAAATCTACCCCAGTCATAGCAGGACTGGGCAATAAAAAAATTAAAAAAAAGCAAAGTTATGTACTTAATAACTAAAATTAAGCAATTAAAAGCATAAATCATAAACCAGGCAGCAACTCAAACCTACGCCCAGGGGAAGTTGCAAGCCTTAAGACAGGACTTTCAAGCAAAAAAAAAACACTGGCTAAGCAAGTTCCAGTCCTTCAGGAACTTGTCAAAATGTAACCATTTGTGCTCAGCATATGCCCTAACAGCAGTGTGTGTGCCACAAAAACAATTAAATAGTTAAATGCCAATGAGCCATGCGTTTTGCCCAGATAGCAAGCTTCACAAAGAAGAACTTGGATAGCCTTGTGAGTAAAAATGTTTAAGGGAAGAGACCAGGAAGGGTGGGGGCTAGTTAAGAAACCCACCCTCCTAGCTAAATTGGTAGTGGAACAAGCCGGTGCCCATGGAAGGGATGGTTCAGCGAGAAAAGCAGAATCGGGCCCAAGCGGGCAGGCAACAAATAGAAAGATTGGAAAACAGGTTAAAAACTTAAATCCCCAAGACAATAATTAAAATGGTAAAATCTAAGTTGATTAAATGTCGTTTTAAAAAACAAGCAAGTAATTTTTTTTAAAAAAAGTAAAAAGTTAACTCTGTAGTTGCTAAAAAAAATCAAGCAGTGAAACTTGGTAAAAATGTCTGTAAGTAATCCAGGCAAAAGGTTATTTAAGTGAAATTATTCGACTATGAATAAGTTAGTCGAATTTACTGAAGAACACTCCTGCTGTGTACAATCTGTATTTTATAAGTTTAAAATGAATTGGTATTTTTTAAAGTTGCAAAACCGAGAATACTTTTGCCAGACACAAAAAAATAGTGTTGTTTAATATGGTATTTAGCATTTAATCCTTAAGGTGACTTAATGCTTTACAAAATGTAAAATGTTTTAAATAAAGATCAAAGGTTGTGGCTGCAGCAGGGTAGTCAAAGCCAAAAAAAAAAAAGATTTGAATTTGTTCTTGAATAACAAAATAGTAAATAAAAGATCTGGTAAAAAGAGAGGATGTGTGGTCAAGCTGTTACTTTACTAGGGGTGCATAAAAATTTTGTAAGCACAAAAGAAACATTTACACCTTGTGTAAAAATTAATGTAACTAGTGTTGTAAAAGTTGAATTATGAAGGAAATGTGCAATTTCCCCAGAAAATGTGCAGTGTATATTTTAGCAGGGGTAAAAAATACAGATTGTACACAGCAGGAGTGTGCTTCAGCAAATTCGACTAACTTATTCATAGTCGAATAATTTCACTTAAATAACCTTTTGCCTGGATTACTTACAGACATTTTTACCAAGTTTCACTGCTTGATTTTTTTAGCAACTCCAGAGTTAACTTTTTTTTTTTAATTACTTGCTTGTTTTTTAAAACGACATTTAATCAACTTAGATTTTACCATTTTAATTATTGTCTTGGGGATTTTAAATCCCCATGCTTATAATTACTTACTTTTTTTTTTTAACTATGCCCTTAAAGTTTTTAACCTGTTTTCCAATCTCTCTATCTGTTGCCTGCCTGCTTGGGCCTGATCCTGCTTTTCTCGCTGAACCATCCCTTCCATGGGCACCGGCTTTTTTCACTACTAATTTAGCTAGGAGGGTGGGCTTCTCAACTAGCCCCCACCCTTCCTGGTCTCTTCCCTTTACTAGGGGTGCATACAAATTTTGTTATTCAAAAACAAATTCAAATCTTTTATTTTTTTGGCTTTGACTACCCTGCTGCAGCCACAACCTTTGGTCTTTATTTAAAATGTTTTAAATAAAGACCAAAGGTTGTGGCTGCAGCAGTAGTCAAAGCCAAAAAAATAAAAGATTTGAATTTGTTTTTGAATAACAAAATAGTAAATAAAAGATCTGGTAAAAAGAGAGGTGGACAGTGCCCCTGGGTCTGTGTGGTCAAGCTGTCACTTTACTAGCGGTGCATAAAAATTTTGTAAGCATAAAAGAAACAGTTACACCTTGTGTAAAAATTAATGTAACTGGTGTTGTAAAAGTAGAATTATGAAGGAAATGTGCATTTTCCCCAGACCATGTGCAGTGTATATTTTAGCAGGGGTAAAAAAAATATACACTGCACATGCATCTAATCTAATTAAATGCAAACTTACCATGCTATTTAATTAAAATCCTATTGGGCTCTAAGGGGCACTATAAGTAGTGTTTTCTTTCAAATCACTATGTGTTTAAAAGCAGGAGTTAGAAGTAAAAGGCAATCAAAAGTCTGGGAAAGTTAATTGTGTCCCTTTTTAAGTAAGAATCTTTAAGCTGTGAATAGCTTTGAATCCAGAAGCATCTGTACTAATGCTAATTATCTAACTGATAAGGTAGAAGCCACTGAAACCTGGGCTGCCTATGAAACAAATACAAGGAAATATGGGGTAATTCCTCTGTTTTTCCTAAACCAACAAAAGTATTTGTATATAAAAAAAAATATTTTAAGCAATGACTGACTGCCCAGAAGGGGTAGACCTCTGTTCTTTTGTCTTTCAAATAATCAGAGAAAACTGATGCCAGCTGAACAACAGTCAACATACCATGCATTTACGGGCACAATGGGAATTATTTCTGTGTTCTGTGTCCTGTCTTGTGGTGTTTGTCTTGTGGCCAGAATTGTTGTGTTTAATATTTTCATAAGACAGTCTAGTTCAAAATTAAATAGAAGGGTTAAATCAAAATGCAAATATTTGTTCTATTCAACTTGAAATACAAAGTGTTTGGTTAAATCAGGAAAATGTGATATACCAAAGTCTAATACATTTGCTTGGAAGCAAGGACATGAAAGGTTAACTCACTCCCCATATTGCACATGGGCTCCTTCTGGTTACCTCAAATTTCTAGCCAGAGGGCTGGAGAAAAAGGAAAGGTTGGACACCAAAGGTTGTACCGAGTGGACTCCTCAAAAGTGGGCATGCTTGTCCTGGTTTGTTGCTCCAAAGCTCTGTATATAAGTTATTTTACTAAAAAGGTGTATATAGCATACACTAAATAATAAAACTAATGTACTGTATAATGGCAATATGTATGTGTTCATTATTTTTTAAAAAGTATATACGTAAAAAATAAAACTTTCCTTCGTAAATTAAAAAAAGCCAAAACAAAAAAAAAAGTTAACTAAAAAAAAATAGCTAGCAAGCTCAGTCCAAAGATAAGATGCTGGCCCCATTCAAAGACACTGCTTACAGCTAAGACTTGGCTTACAACCAAGAAAAGGGGGGGCTTGAATGAGCCCAAGCAACTCTAAAATCTGCAAAACACTGCCAGGCATTAATGAAATGTGTTAGGTTTCTTTTCTCACAGGTAAAAAAGTGCTACCCAAAGACCCTAGCAGCCCTGCCATTCATTGAAACCAAAAGACTGAGTCTACATAAAGTCCATCAACGAAAGACTGCTTTGGCTCCATGCTGGAAAGTCCCTTTCCAAGTCCTGTTAACCGCCAACACCGCTGTGAAGTGCCAAGGACTGCCTGCCTGGACCCTTGCTTCTCACTGTAAAAAGACCCCTCCACCTCGGGAGGACTCTCCGACTGATGATCAGCCTATTCCTCCTTCTAGCTCCGTTTTGCCTTCTGGACAGCAGGGGAAAAAAGAAGTGCTAGTAACCACCCCTTTGTCCACTGGCAGACCTACTGTGCCTTTGGATTTTTCTAAAAAAAGCAAAACCATTACAGGGTGATGTGCTAGTAACCTTTCCCCTGTATAATGCTGAACCACGACTGGTTCAAAAAAAAAAAAAAAAAGAAGAAACACTCGCTCCATTGAAACCACCAAAGTCCAGGGATTCCTAACTACAAAAAACATTAAGAACTGACCCTGGTGAAGAAACAAAGAATTATACACTGGCAGGAAAAAATTTGTGGGACCCATGCTTGGGAATGTGGTATTGATTGGATTTTGGGGTTTATTCTACAGGCTGTGCCCTGTGTTTTGAATATGTCCTTCAGCATGTATTGCCCTCCCTAACTGGATTTTGAATGACAAGTACCGAAGGCACCTTGTTGCCACTGCCCCTGCCATCTTCTCCATTACACTATTACCCCGTAACACATCCAAATACAGACAATGCCATATATTTAATAAAACCAATGGCCAAGGCCTTCACACTTTAGTGATTTATTTAAATTTTGTTTAAAAAAATATTTTTAAGGTTCAGAATATTTCATATAAGCAAACAATTAAATAAAAAACAAATAAATCAGTAAAAATAAAAGTATATAATATCACTACAAATAAATCCCAAGAATCTGTAATTGCAATGAATGGGTTCTATAGCGAAGCGGATATGATGGCTGTTCCTGGAATTTGCACTGTGTTATTTGGTCACCCAATTAGTAAACAATCAAACGAATACCCAAAGAGTTTGTTCTGCCACTGGAAATTTTACCTGCATAGAAATTATTCCAGTGAATAATAATGTTACCTGTTCCTTATTGCTATACACCCCCTCTTATGCCGTTAGTATTAATGCCTCCCTGAAGTACATAACCAAGAAATGTGGTATAGTACTACACCAAAAAAAAATGTATTAAAATATCGATGGACTGTAATTAACACTACATTAGGGACTGTTAAATTTTCATTGCCTTTATACAGTTTCCAGATCACCTCTACATACCCAAATTGTTCATGGGGGACTGCCATTAAATTAGCACAACAGAGGTTATTTCTTCTAAAAAAAAAAAAAACATAACCAGATCTCTATGGGATGGGGCCAATAGTGCAGCAGCAGTTTAAAATGTTTTTAAAAACCAAAAACATAATGAAAAATTGGGGCAACTAAAGAAGACCACTGGCCTGAATTCTGGGGCACAGCTATCCCACGTACAGGCTAAAGTTGGTGAGTTACATGTTATTTCCGCCCTTGGTTCTATGACCTAGAAGTTGCTGACAGAGATGGTAGTGAATATCACTGAGGCTGGGAAGGCATTGCAGTGGGATCTAGCATGTTCAAAAATTCAGGATTTCCGGAATGACCAGCTAATGGCCATTTGGAATGATCTAGAGCATCAGGCTTGGCCCACTGCCCTTACAGACACATCAGGAGTACCATCTGATCTGTGGCCATAAAGACATACTTGGAGACTTTCTGGGTGGAAGTGCGGACGTTCTCAGTGCTCCTTCCACGCATATGGACCAGTTGGGCGGGTGTGGGCTCCCACATACCGAATCCTGCCGGGTCCATGAAAAAAATGCATGTGGAATTGGGTAATTCACCAAGACATCTCGGAAATTAGACTACCTGGTATGCCCAATCGAGTTTTAGTTAGTGCTCCTGGAATTACACCTGACATTTAAATGGGGTTAGAAAGTCAATAGACATTTTGGCCATTAGAACCTCCACATCTTCAGTGTATCCGTAAACTAAAGCCAAAACAAGTTGTCACTGTTCATGGCTGCATTTGCTAAAAAGGTAAAGGACAAAAAACTACCCTGACAGGACACTTACGTTTTCAAGCTAATAATAGCTGTGTGTATGTTAAAGCCACCACCTTGCAATACATATATTTTAATCTCAGCACCACTGCAGGCAATCATATTATTTCCTGGCCTGCAAATAGAATTTTGCAAGTAGCCCTTAGGTTCCAAATACCCTTTAATTGGACTAGCTTAATGCCTAATCGATTTCAAAATTTGCTTTCATTGTTACCAAAGGTTCAAAAAATCTCTAAAGGACAAGGGCAAATTCACATGCTTCAAAATATATCTCAAGTTGAAAAGAATGCCTTTCATACAGCTTATAAAGTGTCTATTTTATGCACTAGGTATTATGTATTGTGCTTTATAACTAAAACTGTACAACAACCCCATCATATTATCATTATGAAAATGTTATTGCTTGTGTTATTAGTTAGCTTAAAATTATGTTATTGTTATTGTAAAAAAACATAATAATAGTAATACCTTTCATGTTCATGCTAATCATCTATTGTCATTACATCCAATCAAAACTCCTAAGGTTAAAGCATCTAAAGTAGAATCTAAATTCCAAAACTTACAACAAACATTTTCAAATTTTTATTTGTATTACTAGTAATACAAAACGCGGGGTTGTGGAAGCAGAGCAAGGCCTGACAAAAATGAAAAGGGAATTTCAAATGCCATCAGTCTTTTTTAGCAAGAGTTAGGCTAACTGTAACCCTAATAACGCAAGATTTGTAAAAACAAGAATTGTGTAAGGCGAGTGGGAAAAAACTGTAAGAAGTTGTTGCGACCTTGTGTAAATAATGTGTAGCCAACGTGGTAGACCAAAGTCTAAATAAGTAAATATATATATATATATATATCTGAATGACTTATGTATAAACAAAATGCAGCTGTTGCTTATTATTGTCTGTAACAAAATGTATAAATGCTTGCTGTAATTGTTTACCTGTTAAAAGACCTGCCTAGGAGGAGGTGACCCTGTGTCCTAGTGCACTCTCTCCCTTTCCACAATGGCTTAAAAAAATAAAGTATCTAACTTTGCTGTACCCAACCAAAAGAGTAAAAACTCTGTTATTCTCCAACACTGACCACCTGTGAAGCCCAACTGGTCACAGAATGTACATCTACACCGCACAGCAGCCTGCAGCAGCAAGGCTCAGAACCAGCTCGACAGACTCGGGCTCGTGCGACTGTGCTAAAAGTAGCTGTGTACACAGAGCTTCTAAGTTGTGGCTTGGACGGGAGGTCAGGCTAGGGAGGGGGATGGGCCTCAGCTGGTCCAAACCACAACTTAACAGTGCTGTCTGCACACCTATTTTTATCATGGCAGCACAAACCCGAGTCTGTCAAGGGTCCCTGCCACAGGCTGTGTAGATGTATCCTGACAGGCCAGGGAACCTCCGAAGTACCTGAGGACAGAACCCTTCTAGCTTCCCCTCCCTGGCATCTCCAATAAGTTGCCAGCTGGCTACTCCCAGCTATTCCGAGGAGAGCGGCTTGCCTGCCACACTCTCCCCTACATCATGGCTCTGTCATCACTAACTGGGTTCTACTTACCTGGAGGAAATGCGAAGCCTCGGCGTCCCATGGCTGCTCAGAAGACAAGCTCTGGGATTATGACCCTGGCAGCTTCCTTATTAACCAGAAACAAGACCAAAAGCAGAACTGACACACACTCAGTCACAGTATCTTCCTCTTTAGTCCCTTTGTCTCTGGAAACAGAGTCTTTGAGCCAAGTTCACCTCACTGGAGTCAGTAACTGATCCCACTAAGGGGATGGGCCCTTTATTATTTATTATCTTCCCTAACCCCTGCAGTGTGCTGGGTGCCCTCACAGGGAAACAGGGAATCAGACAGTCCTTATGCTCCACATCTCTTAGCTAAAGGGGTACAAGGCTCATGCTTTTAGTGCAGAAGATTTTAGGTACAATCCCTGCTGACCCACAGTGGAATGTGTCTTAGGAGGAGGCCCAGAGGAGGGAACTGGGGAAGGAATAGTGGGGGTACAGGAATGTCTCCTCACCAGTCACTCAGGGCAGAATGCCCAGGATACTAGGAGAATGGCTGGGTCAGCATCTGTGCACCCAGGCACTCAGCCTGTGACCCAGGTTTTGAGAAGGAACTGTGTAACTGACCTCCTGGAGGGGAGCAGTCACACAGCTGACTCCTCAGGGACAGAGAAAGGGGTGGCGAAGGGTACCCCAATCCAGGTCCCAGTTTTTCAGGATGTTATTTCTGATAAGCTTTTGGAAAGTAACTGTGTCTCTGTAAATCAAGATGCAGCCCCAATACCTGTGATAACAGAGGAGATTGGACCAGGAAATTACCAGGTGGCAGTCTTCCAGAATAAAAATGACCCAACTGACAGAGAAGGGGGTGTTTTCCCCCAGGCTGGTGAGAGACAGGGAGCAGTTATGGGAAAGCCGCTGGGAGAAGGTGAATCTGATCAGCTGAACCTGCTTCATCAGATGCATGCATATAGCCCACAAAAGCTTATGCCCAAATAAATGTGTTAGTCTCTAAGGTGACACAAGGACTCCTCGTTGTTTTTGCTAATACAGACTAATACAACCACCCTTCTGAAACCAATTTCCTTTAATATGTTCATTGTTCAACATTATCCATGGAATAATTTTGCTGAATGACTTATTCGATGTTCAGTTCTCAAGCTGTTTTAATTGATTGCTTAAGTCATCCAGTCTTATTTCGAACTCTTAAATTCTGGTGCCTAAGTCCCCTACTGTTACTATTTTGATACTCACTTCCCACTAAAGCTATAAAATTTCAGCCAGCTATGTAGCTGCTCAAAAACTATAAAAACATTGGCATTTTCTCCCCTCCTCTCCCGTTTGTTGAAATTTAAAATGTTCTTGATTCTTCCACCACTCCTTTTTTTTCAATGCATTTGTGATAAATGAAGGGGGTGGGGTAACTCTCTTTTAGGAACACCCAGCCAGCCAGTTAGCTGTAAAATCCCTCTTGGTGGCTGTTCTCTGCTTGCTTTACCTGTAAAGGGTTAACAAAATCCCCCAGGTGAAGGAAAGGGAGTGGGCACCTGACCAAAAGAGCCAATGGGAAGGCTAGAACTTTTTAAAATGGGGAAAAAACTTCCCCTTTATGTCTCTGTCATTGTTTCTCTGGGAAAGAGGGGAGCAGGGAGCAGTTATGCTATGAGAAGCTTTAAGCCAGGTATGATCATAAATCATCAGATCATACCTAGAACTACTTATTTGGAACTCCCAAATGTGTAAGTAGATCAGGAATGTTTGGAAAGATGCGATTAGGGTTATTTCTTTTTATTTCTTATGGCAAATGGACTCCTCTGTACTAACCCCAGATGCTTTTGTTTGCTTGTAACTGTGGAAGCAGAGAAAGAACTGACAGGAAGGGGATTGCAATGCATGACAGTTTGTTAGCAAGAGTTAGGCTAACTGTAACCCTAATAACATGAGATTTGTAGAAGCGAGGATTGTGTGAGGCGAGTGGGAAAGAACTGTGTGAGAAGTTGTTGCGACCTTGTGTAGATAATGTGCAGACAATATGGAATGTAGACTAAGAGTCTACATAAGTGAGAAAAACAAGATATCAGAATGACCTATGTATAAACAAAATGCAGCTGTTGCTTTTCATTGTCTGTAACAAAAGGTATAAATGCTTGCTGTAATTGTTTATCTGTTGAGAGACCTGCCTAGGAGGGGGAGACCCTGTGTCCTAGTGCACTCTCTCCCTTTACGCAGCTGCTTGAGAGAATAAAGTATCTGACTTTGCTGTACTCAACCAAAAGAGTGAGAACTCTCTTATTCTCTGACAATTTGGGGGCTCATCCGGAATGGCAACGCCTACTGAGACAGCAGCAGCTGTCACGGACCGTTCCCCTTCGAACCCCATGTCACCACAATAGAGGTAGGAGACCTTTTGAAATCTCTATTGGGGTGTCGGAGGAGGACTGTCCATGGGGCCGTCTGTCCCTGTTGGGTTTACGCCATCTGAACTTATTGACTGTGCAGCAAGATCAGATGCAGAGCGGTACTGGAGAACTGTTTTGCCGCCCCCAACAAGGTTAGTTAAAGTGGTACTGAGGACTTAGTTTGCCATCCTCAATAAGGTAGTTGTATGCAGTACTGGGGACTATAGTTTGGCCGCCCCCAACAAGGTTAATGCATAAGGGAAATGCATTAGGTATGCACCGGCGCTGAGGGGCTTTTACCACCTCAAGAGGGGTTGTTACCGCCTCATAGTGTATTGAGTCCGGACATAAGGTACAAATGCATTGTGGTATTTAGAAATAGAGGCCTTGGGGGGGTGGGGTGTGAATGAAAGTTACCGGAAGACGCCCAGAGTATTCTGCGAAGTCGTTTGGCTCGTGACCAGAACTACTCTAACGCAAGCCTGGTAACTAGAGGATCTATAGAAGATCTGACCCACGGTAGGCTGACTCGGCCTGGCATCGTCCAGCGAGGAAGCTACCTGGGTCTAGGAGTGTGTGAACCCATCTTCCCTCCCCTTTTCCTCTCTGTGTGAGCCGCTGACAGTCTGATCATCTCACTGGATGCAAAGAGAGTGAGTGGCGCCATCTCTCTGAGACTAGCCGACACTCTTTGCTGAAGGGAGGTGTAGGAGGGTCGTGGCCATCCTCGTTAGTCTCTCCTGTGTGAGTATCCTGTAGGGAGAGATCTTTAGTTTATATGCCGCTAGCATGGACAGGGCATCCTCCCTGTGTGTGTGATTGGAAAGGGGTGGGGGACAGTCTAAGCATTCCCTCTCACCCCCTAAGGGTACCCTAGCTTATTTTATGTACGTACATTATGGTCCTAAAACCTGCAGGTATTTAGAGAATTGGAATCATTACATGCATGCAAATCCATCTAAACAATGCCCACTAGAAGGTACCTTCAATCTAGATAAGATCATACATCTCAGAGGAGCTTTTAATCACCAAAAAGCCTCTGACACACAATGGGAGCAATTTGTCTATTGAGGAAAGGAACAGGTTAATTTGAAATTCAGCTTGGCCCAGAGATAAAGACAAAGTTGCTCTGTGTTCAAGATCAAAAATCAACGCAGACCATGCTAAGTACAAAGAAAAACTGCTTTCGGCCCCAGTTGGCTGTGAAAAATATAGACAGAGGCAAACCAAAGGCAATACAAGTTACAGGACTGAGATTACATTTGCAAAGCTTAACTGTCCAGTGAGATCCAACAGTCTGCCTTTGTGACCTGGAGCCGACGTGGTTTGGGGACACTGAAGAAGCCACAGGCAGCCGGCCTGGACTGGAATCTCTGAAGAGACCCCAGGATGTAAAAGAACAACCCCCCCAAGAGTGGAAGCAAGTTGGAGATATTGGACAAGCTGTATACAGGATAATCTCCCGTCCACCTCTCCCCCTTCTCTGGACGTTATACACAGATGTGGCCAGTCTGGACGTACATGTGTGAGTATGAAAGTGTGCCTACTCTCAGCCGCAGTAAGTCTGAGAACCGGAGAGGGGTTTAGCATTCCTCTCTCCACCCCGGTTGACCGGGAAGGGTATCAGGTGGATCTACCCCAGTCGTAGCAGGACTGGGCAATAGAGAAGTTGGAGAAAAGGGAAGAGTTGAGTACTTGATAACTAGAATTGAGCAATTAAGAGCATAGATCATGAACCAGGCAGCAACTCAAACCTCCGCCCAGGGCAAGTTGCAAGCCTTGAGACAGGACTTCCAGGCAGAAAAGGAAGCACTGGCTAAGCAAGTACTGGTCCTTCATGGCCTTGTCAGAATTTAACCATTTGTGTTTGCATATGCTGTAACAGCAGTGTGTTTGCCACAAAAGAAAACTGAATAGTTAAACGCCAGTGGGCCATGCGTTTTTGCCCAGGTGGCAAGCCTCACGAGGGAGGACTTGGGTAGCTTTGTAAGTAAGAATGTTTAAGGGAAGAGACCAGGAAGGGTGGGGGCTAGTTGAGAAGCCCACCCTTCTAGCTAAATTAGTAGTGAAAAAAGTCGGTGTACATGGAAGGGATGGTTCAGCGAGAAAAGCAGGATCAGGCCCAAGTGGGCAGACAACAGATAGAGAGATTGGAAAACAGGTTAAAAACTTTAAGGGCATAGTAAAAAAAAAAAAGTAAGTAATTATAAGCTTGGGGATTTTATAAGTTTAAAATGAATTGGTATTGTTTAAAGTTGCAAAACTGAGAATACTTTTGCCAGACACAAAAAACTAGTATTGTTTAATATGGTATTTAGCATTTAATCCTTAAGGTGACTTAATGCTTTACAAGATTTAAAATGTTTTAAATAAAGACCAAAGGTTGTGGCTGCAGCAGGGTAGTCAAAGCCAGGAGAATAAAAGATTTGAATTTGTTTTTGGGTAACAAAATAGCAGATAAAAGATCTGGTAAAGAGAGAGAAGGACAGTGCCCCTGGCTCTGTGAGGTTGAGCTGTCACTTTGCTGTGGGTGCATGGAGAATTTGTAAGCATAAAAGAAACAGTTACATCTTGTGTAGAAACTAATGTGACTAGTGTTGTGGAAGTTGAATTATGGAGGAAATGTGCATTTTCCCCAGAACATGTGCAGTGTATAATGTAGCAGAGGTAAAAGAAATGCAAACCTACCAATATAGGTTGTGTTGTTTTTTTCAGATCACTGGGTGTTTGAAAGCAGGAGTTAGAAGTAAAAGGCAATCAAAAGTCTGGGAAAGTTAATTGTGTCCTTTTTTTAAGTAAGAGTCTTTCAGCTGTGGATAGCTTTGAATCCAGAAGCAAGCCAAAAAGCATCTGTACTAATGCAAATTATCTAACTGATAAGGTAGAAGCCTCTGAAACCTGGGCTGCCTATGAAACAAATACAAGGAAATATGGGCTAATTCCTCTGTTTTGCCTGAAATCAACAAGAACATTTGTATATAAAGGAAATATTTGAAGTAATGACTGACTACCCAGAAGGGGTAGACCTCTGTTCTTTTGTCTTTCAGATAACCAGAGAAAACTGATGCCAGCTGAACAGCATTCAACGTACCATGCATTTACTGGCACAATAGGAATTATTTTTGTGTTCTGTGTCCTGTCTTGTGGTGTTTGTCTTGTGGACAGAATTGTTGGGTTTAATATTTTCATAAGACAGTCTAGTTCAAAATTAAATAGAAGGGTTAAATAAAAAAGCAGATACTTGTTTTATTCAACTTGGAATACAAAGTGTTTGGATAAATCAGGAAAATGTGATATATTAAAGTCTAATACAGTTGCTTAAGTAAGAAAAAGAAACTTCGTTGGCCAGATCTTTTAATTGAAAAAACTGTTGTTAAAATTTGCATATCAACAGTCTTTGGAAGGAAGGACATGAAAAGTTAACCCACTCCCCATATTGCACATGGGATCCTTCTGGCTACCTCAGATTTATAGCCAGAGGGCTGGGGAGAAGGGAAAGCTATTGGACACCAGAGGTTGTACCAAGTGGACTCCTCAAAAGTGGGTGTGCTTGTCCTGGTTTGTTGCTCCAAAGCTCTGTAATAAAGTTATTTTACTGGAAGGGTGTATATGGCATACATTGAATAATAAGACTAATGTACTGTATAATGGCAATGTGTATGTGTTCATTGTTGGAAAAGGTGTATGAGTGAAGAGTGGAAGTTTCCTTGTAGGGTAAAAGAACCCAAGAAGGGGAGAAGGAAAAAGAACAGAACGAGTTAACTGGAAAAAAATAGCTATCAAGCTCAGTCCAAAGATAAGACGCTGACCCCTTTCAAGGACACTGCTACAGCTAAGATTTGGTTGACAGCCAAGAAAAGGGGGGCCTGAATGTGCCCAAGCAGCTGTAAAATCTGCAAAACACTGCCAGGCATTAATGAAATGTATTAGGTTTCTTTTCTCACAGGTAAAGAAGCACTACTCAAAGACTAGCAGCCCTGCCATTCATTGAAACCAGGAGACTGAGTCTATGTAAAGTCCATCAACGAAAGACTGCTTTGGCTCCATGCTGGAAAGGCCCTTTCCAAGTCCTGTTAACCACCAACACTGCTGTGAAGTGTCAAGGACTATCTGCCTGGACCCATGCTTCTCACTGTAAAAAGACCCCTCCACCTCGGGAGGACTCTCTGACTGATAATCAGCCTATTCCTCCTTCTAGCTCTGCTGTGCCTTCTGGACAGCAGGGGAAAAAAGACAAGGTGAAGTGCTAGTAACCACTCCCTTGTCCACTGACAGACCTACTGTGTCTTTGGATTTTTCTAGAAGAAGCAAAACCATTACAGGGTAATGTGCTAGTAACCTCTCCCCTGTATGATGCTGAACCACGACTGTTTCAGGACAATAGAAGAAGGAACACTCGCTCCATTGAAACCACCAAAGTCCAGGGATTCCTGACTACAAAAGACATTGAGAACTGACCCTGGTGAAGAAACAAAGAATTATACACTGGCAGGAAGAAACTTGCTTGGGAATGTGGTATTGATTGGATTTTGGGGTTTATTCTACAGGCTGTGCCCTGTGTTTTGAATATGTCCTTCAGCATGTATTGCCCTCCCTAATTGGATTTTGAATGACAAGTACCGAAGGCACCTTGTTGCCACTGCCCCTGCCATCTTCTCCATTACACTATTACCCCTGTAACACATCCAAATACAGACCATGCCATATATTTGATAAAACCAATGGCCAAGGCCTTCACACGTTAGTGATTTATTTAAATATCGTTTGAAAAAGAAATTATTTTTAAGGTTCAAGATATCCCATTTAAGTGAACAATTGAATGGAAAACAAATGGATCTTTGGAGATAAAAGTATATGATATCACTACTAGTGAACTCCAAGAATCTGTAATTGAAAATTGATGGGTTCTATAGTGAAGTAGATATGATGGCTGTTCCTGGAATTTGCACTGTGTTAAATGAGAGAGGGCCTTATTGTTATTTGGTCACCCAATTAGTGAATAATCAAACAAATACTCTTGGAGTTTGTTCTGCCACTGGAAATTTTACCTGCATAGAAATTATTCCAGTGACTAATAATGTTACCTGTACCTTACTGCAATATACCCCCTCTTATGTCATTAATATCAATGCCTCCCGGAAATATATAAAGGTGTTCAACCAACAGATGTGGTATAATACTACACCAAAGACAGATGTATTAGGATATCGATGGACTGTGATTAACACTACACTAGGGAGTCCGCCCTTAGTTCTATGACCCAGAAGTTGCTGACAGAGATGGTAGTGAATATCACTGAGGCTGGGAAGGCATTGCAGTGGGATCTAGCATGTTCAGAAATTCAGGATTTCCTGAATGACCAGCTAATGGCCATTCGGAATGATCTTGAGCATCAGGCTTGGCCCACTGCCCTTACAGACACATCAGGAGTACCATCTGATCTGTGGCCATGGAGACATACTTGGAGACTTTCTGGGTGGAAGTGTGAACTTTCTCAGTGCTCCTTCCAAGCATATGGACCGGTTGGGGGATGTGGGCTCTCACATACCGAATCCTGCCGGGTCAATGGGGAGGATGCATGTGGGATTGGGTAATTCACCGAGACATCTGGGAAATTAGATTACCTGGTATGCCCAATCAATTTTTAGTCAGTGCTCCTGGGATTACACCTGACATTTGGATGGGCTTAGGGAGTCAATGGACGTTTTGGCCGTTAGAACCCCCACAGCTTCAGTGTATCGGTAAACTGAAGCCAGGGGAAGTTGTCACTGTTCATGACTACGTTTGCTGGGAGGGTAGGGGACAAGGAACTACCCTGACAGGACACTTACTTTTTCAAGCTAATGATAGCTGTGTGTATGTTAAAGCCACCACCTTGCAAGACATACATTTTAATCTTACTACCGCTGCAGGCAAAATTATTTCCTGGCCTGCAGATAGCATTTTGCAAGTAGCCCTTAGGTTCCAGATACCCTTTAATTGGACCAGCTTAGTGCCTGATCGATTTCAAAATTTGCTTTCACTGTAACCAGAGGTTCAGAGAATCTCTGAAATACAAGGGCAAATTCACATGCTTCAAAATATATATCAAGTTGAAAAGAATGCCTTTCATACAGCTTATAGAGTGTCTACTTTATGTACTAAGTATGATGTATTGTGTTTTGTGATTAAAACTGTACAACTCCATCATATTATTACTGTGGGAATGTTACTGCTTTTATTGTCGTTATTTAGTTTAGGATTATGTTATTGTTGTTGTAAAGGACGTAATAATAGTAATACTTTTCATGTCCATGCTAATCATGCATTGTCATTACATCCAATCAAAACCCCTAAAGTTGAAGCATCTGAAGTAGAATCTGAATTCCAAGTCTTAATGCAAATAGAGATTTGAGAATGTTTGTTGTACTAGTAGTACAAAAGGGGAGGTTGTGGAAGCAGAGAAAGAACTGACAGGAAGGGGATTGCAATGCATGACAGTTTGTTAGCAAGAGTTAGGCTAACTGTAACCCTAATGACGCGAGATTTGTAGAAGCAAGGATTGTGTGAGACGAGTGGGAAAGAACTGTGTGAGAAGTTGTTGCGACCTTGTGTAGATAATGTGCAGACAATATGGAATGTAGACTAAGAGTCTACATAAGTGAGAAAAACAAGATATCAGAATGACCTATGTATAAACAAAATGCAGCTGTTGCTTTTCATTGTCTGTAACAAAAGGTATAAATGCTTGCTGTAATTGTTTATCTGTTGAGAGACCTGCCTAGGAGGGGCAGATCCTGTGTCCTAGTGCACTCTCTCCCTTTACGCAGCTGCTTGAGAGAATAAAGTATCTGACTTTGCTGTACCCAACCAAAAGAGTGAGAACTTTTAAGCTGAACCTTTAAGCTGAACCCCCAAGAAAGCAAGTTTGGGGGCTTAATTTTTGGAATCTAGCAAAAGCCTAAGTTCCAGATCTATTTTTCTTTCTTTTTTGTTTTTAATAATATTTATCTTTTTTTAAGAACAGGATTGGATGCTTGATGTCCTAAGAGGTTTGTGCATATGTTGTTTAATTAGCTGCTGGCAACAGCTAATTTTCTTTGTTTTCTTTCTCAGCTCTTCCCCGGATGGGGGAGGGGGTGAAAGGGCTTGAGGGTACCCCACAGGAAGGAATTCCCAAGTGCATCTCCCTGGGATCCAAAAGGGGTTTTGCATTAGAGTGGTGGAAGCATTTACCAAGCCAAGCTCAGAGAGATGCTGTAACCTTGGGAGTTTAATACAAGCCTAGAGTGGCCAGTATTAATTTTTAAAATCCTAGTGGGCCCCCACCTTCTGCACTCGAAGTCCCAGAGGGTGGAATCAGCCTTGACAGCATTTTTGTCAAAACTTTGAAAAAAGTCAACCAGCTCTGTTGTCTGCTGGTATTCTCCAATATTCACCTTCAACTTGCTCTTTCTGTACTGCGCTGTCCATATTAGAGCTCCCCAATGCAGCAACGACACTGCTATTGTTACTCAAGCTAGCTTTTATCTCCTCAATGCAGTGTAGACATTCCCTGAATGATACAGGACCCATATGCAGCAGTAGCAGGACCTGGGAGTGTTTCTAGCTATGTTCCTATAGAAAGAGGGGTGCAGGCAGGAGGGTTTGAAGGGGTGGTGGCCTAGCAGATATTCCTCACAAAAACACATGGTATGGGTAGCGCAGAAGACCAGAAGCTGCAAACTTTGGAATGGGAAAGCAGTCATCTCCTGAAAATACAAGCAGAGAAGAGTTTTAAGGTCTTCTTTCCCCGTAGAAGACAACTAGAGGTAAGATGTCTTCCAGATGCCTAATAGAAATCTTTGTGCTCCACCACTGAACAATGAGGAGTGGATGGGAGAGACCTGTATAACCAGAGCCCAAACTAACAAGGGCGCACAGGGAAAGACCTGCCTCATCCTCAAAACATGCAGTTCTGGGAGAATGAAAAACCACTCAGACCCAGGCCCCTAAGCAATATCAGAGGATGAGTCTTGAATGAAAAAAATTGAGTGTAAGGGCTTTTACTAGAAATACTCCTGATCTTATTTACACTGGTATAAATCTGAATTACCTCAGTGACACCGGAGCAACTCCATTGTCTTCAAAGGTTTTGCCCAAATCTAACTGATTGGAACTAAGGCCTTGTCTACACTGGGAAGGGTTTGCTGGTATAACTATTTTAAGGAATCTGTGAGGCTCCTTAGAATGGTACCCATAGTATGTAGTTAGGGCTGCCAATGTTTTAATAGCACAAAACCGAACACCCTAGCTCCACCCCCTGCCCTGCCCCTGCCCTGAGGCCCTGCCCCTCTCCCTCCCCTTCTCCAAGGCCCCGCCTCTCATTTACTCCATCCCTCCCTCTCTGTCGCTCGCTCTCCCCCACCCTCACTAATTTGCTCATTTTCACCAGGCTGGGGCAGGGAGTTGGGATGCAGGAGGGGGTGAGGGCTCCAGCTGGGGGTGTGGGCTCTGGGGTGGGGCCAGAAACGAGGGGTTCAGGGTGTGGGAGGGAGATCCAGGCTGGGCCAAGGGGTTGGGTGCAGGAGAGGGTGGAAACTCCAGCTGGAGATGCGGGCTCTGGGATGGGGCCAGGGAAGAGTGGTTGGGGGTACAGGAGGGGGTTCCAGGCTGGAGGGGGCTGAGAACTCTGGCTGGGGGTAAAGTCTCTGGGGTGAGGCTGGGAATGAGGAGTTTGGGGTGCAGGAGGACCAAGATACAATTGGAGTTGCAGCTAACAGGGATGTGAAGGGTAACAAGAAGGGTTTCTACAGGTATGTTAGCAAGAAGAAGAAGGTAAGGGAAAGTGTGGGACTCTTACTGAATGGGGGAGGCAATATAGTGACAGATGATGTGGAAGTACTCAATGTTTTTTTTTTTTGCTCGGTCTTCACAGACAAGGTCAGTCCCCAGACTGCTGCACTGGACAGCACAATATGGGGAGGAGGTAAGCAGCCCTCAGTGGTGAAAGAACAGGTTAAGGACTCTTTAGAAAAGCTGGACACGCACAAGTTCCTGGGTCCAGATCTAATGCATCCAAGGGTACTGAGGGAGTTGGCGGATGTGATTGCAGAGCCATTGGCCATTATCTTTGAAAATTCATGGCAATCGGGGGAGGTCCCAGACGATTGGAAAAAGGCAAATATAGTGCCCATATTTTAAAAAGGGAAGAAAGAGAGCCTGGGGAACTACAGACTGGTCAGCCTCACTTCAGTTCCCAGCAAAATCATGGAGCAGGTCCTCAAGGAATCCATTTTGAAGTAATTGGAGGAGAGGAAGGTGATCAGGAACAGTCAACATGGATTCACCAAGGGCAAATCATGCCTGAGCAACTTGATTGCTTTCTATGATGAGATAACTGGCTCTGTGGATATGGAGAAAGTGGTGGATGTGATATATCTTGACTTAGGAAAGCTTTTGATGTAGTCTCCCACAGTATTCATGCCAGCAAGTTAAAGAAGTATGGATTGGATGAATGGACTATAAGGTGGATAGAAAGCTGGCTATATTGTCGGGCTCAATGGGTAGTGATCAATGGTTCCATGTCTAGTTGGCAGCTGGTATCAAGCAGAGTGCCCCAGGGGCCAGTTTTGGTCAACATCTTTATTAATGATCTGGATGATGGGATTAATTGCACCCTCAGCAAGTTCGCAGATGACACTAAGTTGGGGGGAAAGGTAGATATGCTGGGGGGTAGGGAGAGGGTCCAGAATGACCTAGACAAATTGGAGGATTGGGCCAAAATAAATCTGATGAGGTTCAACAAGGACAAGCGCAGAGTCCTGCACTTAGGAAGGAAGAATCCCATGCACTGCTACAGGCTGGGGACCAACTGGCTAAGCAGCAGTTCTGCAGAAAAGGACCTGGGAATTACAGTGGATGAGAAACTGGTTGCATCCCTTCCACCTTCCATTAGGGTCGGGACCTGGGTACAGAACAAAACCACATGTAAAGATGAGTTCTCCCCCAGCTAGAAGAGGTGTCTGTATCCAGCAGGTCTGTCTGTGGGGTAGATGGAAACATATCAAGAGGTCTATGAAGCTGGCTTGCAGGTGTGGTAGGAGGATGGGGTAAGAATTAATTTCTCCCGCCCTCCCAAATACAGCACTCTCTAGCGCTGATACACAGGCTCAAGGCCAGCAGCTCCCCTGCATTTCTAGGGGTATGCCTTAAATTCCTTCCATCACCTTGTGAAACACTCTGATCAGCTGAAGGGATTCAGAAGACCAGGTCACATGAGGGACCAAAGGAACAAGAGCAGGAAAAGGGAGACAGGGGAGTGTCAATGGAGGGAGAGAAAGGCAGGGGGGGAGGGGGAGGAAGTTGAGAAGAGTTTGGAAGCAGGCACTTACTAGACTATTGGCAGCACAGGACTGGCATGGAGTCAGAGGGCAGCCTTCATGGTTGGGAAGATAAGGGGATTTTCCCCCCCAATCTGATCTGATGTAAAAGCTCTAATGTCTGTGCCTCTCTTTCCGTTGCTCCAAGTGCCCATTTTTAACTGCAGCCCTGAGTTTGCGGGAGTAATAGAGAGGTGCAGGAACTTCTCTCTGCAGGTACCTTTGAACTGATGATTCATTTGTTGGGTGTTTTGTTCAGTGTTTCTACCAACAGTATGGAAATGTCTGGACTAAAATCTTTGGTGTTTGTATTACGGAAGTGCCTAGAAGCACCAGCTAAAATCAGCTCCCCATTGTGCTAGGCCCTCCCAAAGACTGAGTCACAGACACTTCTTCTCCTTGAGCATTTGCAAACCAAATAGAGGAAGGATGATTACCCTTGCTTTGATTGAGAGGAAACTGAGGTGCAGAGAGATTACGGTATCTGTCCGGGGCACCCAGAGTCAACAGCCGAGGCAGGAGCTGAACCCAGATCTCCTGAGTCCCAGTCCTGTGCCTTACCCACAAAGCCATTGTCCTTCAGCATGGGCCAGACCTGACATCAGAAACTTAAGACTTGAAGGGTTGACTCGTTACTTGGGCTTCTGGGTTGATGAATTTGGGGTCCACTAAGGATTGGTGGATAGCTGACACCTGTGCTCCAGTGTCCCTCCACACGATAACCCTCTTCTTGCCCACACTCACAGTTTCCCTTCACTCTGAGGGTATCCGGGAGGCATCTGGGCCTGAGGACCTTCGGTATGAGCCGGTGTAATGAACTGTAATCTGCTGGGGCTCTTGGGGCAGTTGGCCTTCACATTGTTACATTTAAAACATCATCCAGCTGACTGGTCACTGGGGTGAGGTGGGTTGCTGGAGACAGGTGTGATGGGACGATAAGGTGTTTGGGGTTTTCCTTGGGATATAGGTGGGGCCTTGGGCTGCCCCGGTGGTAGGGTGTTGTCTCGGGTTGCCCCTTCTGATATCCGCTCCAACTGCTACTAGTTTTTTTCTTTTCCACCACCTCCACCCATTTGGTTGCGAACTCCCCTGCCTCGATTACTGTTTTGGGCTTCCCATCTAGGATGTACCTTTCTATCTGCTCAGTAACACCCTCTAAGAACTGCTCCATTTGTGTTAGGAGAGACAGGTCTTCCAGAGATTTAACACTTGCTCCTGATATCCAGGCATCCCAAATTTTTACAATGTGGTAGGCATGTCGGGAAAATGACAAGTTTTTAAAATGTTTGTACACAAATGCTAGAAGTCTAAATAATAGGATGGGTGAACTAGAGTGCCTTGTGATAAAGGAGGATATTGATATAATAGGCATCACAGAAACCTGGTGGACTGAGAGCAATCAATGGACACAATCATTCCGGGGTACAAAATATATCGGAAGGACAGAACAGGTCGTGCGGGGGGGGGGGGGGGGGGGGGGGG
>NC_048313.1:25171391-25175141 GCF_013100865.1 Trachemys scripta elegans | reverse complement strand
GGACGGGAGGGGGGGGGGGGGGGGGGGGGGGGGGGGGGGGGGGGGGGGGGGGGGGGGGGGGGGGGGGGGGGGGGGGGAGTGGCACTATATGTGAAAGAAAATGTGCAATCAAATGAAGTAAAAATTTTAAGCAAATCCACATGTTCCATAGAATCTCTATGGATAGAAATTTCATGCTCTAATAAGAATATAACATTAGGGATCTACTATCAACCACCTGACCAGGACGGTGATAGCGATGATGAAATGCTAAGGGAAATTAGAGAGGCTATCAAAATTAAGAACTCAATAATAGTGGGGGATTTCAATTATCCCCATATTGACTGGGAACATTTCACTTCAGGATGAAATGCAGAGATAACATTTCTCGATACTTTAAATGACTGCTTCATGGAGTAGCTTGTACGGTAACCCACAAGGGGAGAGGCAACTCTAGATTTAGTCCTGAGTGGAGCGCAGGAGCTGGTCCAAGAGGTAACTATAGCAGGACCGCTTGGAAATAGTGACCATAATACAATAGCGTTCAACATCCCTGTGGTGGGAAGAACATCTCAACAGCCCATCACCGTGGCATTTAATTTTAAAAGGGGGAACTATGCAAAAATGAGGGGGTTAGTTAAACAGAAGTTAAAAAGTACAGTGATTAAAGTGAAATCCCTGCAAGCTGCATGGGTGCTTTTTAAAGACACAATAATAGAAGTCCAACTTCAATGTATACCCCAAATTAAGAAACACAGTAAAAGAGCTAAAAAAGAGCCATCGTGGCTTAACAACCATGTAAAAGAAGCAGTGAGAGGTAAAAAGACTTCCTTTAAAAAGTGGAAGTCAAATCCTAGTGAGGCAAATAGAAAGGAGCATAAACGCTGCCAAATTAAGTGCAAGAATGTAATAAGAAAAGCCAAAGAGGAGTTTGAAGAACGGCTAGCCAAAAACTCCAAAGGTAATAACAAAATGTTTTTTAAGTACATCAGAAGCAGAAAGCCTGCTAAACAACCAGTGGGGCCCCTGGATGATCGAGATACAAAAGGAGCGCTTAAAGACGATAAAGTCATTGCGGAGAAACTAAATGGATACTTTGCTTCAGTCTTCACGGCTGAGGATGTTAGGGAGATTCCCAAACCTGAGCTGGCTTTTGTAGGTGACAAATCTGAGGAACTGTCACAGATTGAAGTGTCACGAGAGGAGGTTTTGGAATTAATTGATAAACTGAACATTAACAAGTCACCGGGACCAGATGGCATTCACCCAAGAGTTCTGAAAGAACTCAAATGTGAAGTTGCGGAACTGTTAACTAAGGTTTGTAACCTGTCCTTTAAATCGGCTTCTGTACCCAATGACTGGAAGTTAGCTAATGTAACGCCAATATTTAAAAAGGGCTCTAGAGGTGATCCCGGCAATTACAGACCGGTACCGGGCAAATTAGTCGAAACAATAGTTAAGAATAAAATTGTCAGACACATAGAAAAACATAAACTGTTGAGCAACAGTCAACATGGTTTCTGTAAAGGGAAATTGTGTCTTACTAATCTATTATAATTCTTTGAAGGGGTCAACAAACATGTGGACAAGGGGGATCCAGTGGACATAGTGTACTTAGATTTCCAGAAAGCGTTTGACAAGGTCCCTCACCAAAGGCTCTTATGTAAATTAAGCTGCCATGGTATAAAAGGGAAGGTTCTTTCATGGACTGAGAACTGGTTAAAAGACAGGGAACAAAGGGTAGGAATTAATGGTAAATTCTCAGAATGGAGAGGGGTAACTAGTGGTGTTCCCCAAGGGTCAGTCCTCAGACCGATCCTATTCAACTTATTCATAAATGATCTGGAGAAAGGGGTAAACAGTGAGGTGGCAAAGTTTGCAGATGATACTAAACTGCTAAAGAAAGTTAAGTCCAAAGCAGACTGTGAAGAACTTCAAAAAGATCTCACAAAACTAAGTGATTGGGCAACAAAATGTCAAATGAAATTTAATGTGGATAAATGTAAAGTAATGCACATTGGAAAAAATAACCCCAACTATACATATAATATGATGGGGGCTAATTTAGCTACAAGAAGTCAGGAAAAAGATCTTGGAGTCATCGTGGATAGTTCTCTGAAAATGTCCACGCTGTGTGCAGAGGCGGTCAAAAAAGCAAACGGGATGTTAGGAATCATTAAAAAGGGGATAGAGAATAAGACTGACAATATATTATTGCCCTTATATAAATCGATGGTACGCCCTCATGTCGAATACTGCATACAGATGTGGTCTCCTCATCTCAAAAAAAGATATACTGGCACTAGAAAAGGTTCAGAAAAGGGCAACTAAAATGATTAAGGGTTTGGAACGGGTCCCATATGAGGAGAGATTAAAGAGGCTAGGACTCTTCAGCTTGGAAAAGAGGAGACTAACGGGGGATATGATAGAGGTATATAAAATCATGAGTGATGTGGAGAAAGTGGATAAGGAAAAGTTATTTACTTATTCCCATAATACAAGAACTAGGGGTCATCAAATGAAATTAATAGGCAGCAGGTTTAAAACAAATAAAAGGAAGTTCTTCTTCACGCAGCGCACAGTCAACTTGTGGAACTCCTTACCTGAGGAGGTTGTGAAGGCTAGGACTATAACAGAGTTTAAAAGAGAACTGGATAAATTCATGGTGGTTAAGTCCATTAACGGCTATTAGCCAAGACGGGTAAGGAATGGTGTCCCTAGCCTCTGTCTGTCAGAGGATGGAGATGGATGGCAGGAGAGAGATCACGTGATCATTGCCTGTTAGGTTCACTCCCTCTGGGGCACCTGGCATTGGCCACTGTCAGTAGACAGGATACTGGGCTAGATGGACCTTTGGTCTGACCTGGTACGGCCTTTCTTATGTTCTTATGTTATATGTTCTTAGGCCAGGTCTACACTACCCCCCTAATTCGAACTAAGGTACGCAACTTCAGCTACGTGAATAACGTAGCTGAAGTTCGAAGTACCTTAGTTCGAATTAGTTCGAACTTACCTTGGTCCACACGCGGCAGGCAGGCTCCCCCGTCGACTCCGCGGTACTCCTCTCGGCGAGCTGGAGTACCGCAGTCGACGGCGAGCACTTCCGGGTTCGACTTATCGCGTCCAGACTAGACGCGATAAGTCGAACCCAGAAGTTCGATTTCCAGCTGTCGAACTAGCGGGTAAGTGTAGCCAAGGCCTTAGCACTCTGTTGGGTGGAATGAGAACAGCTCAGCCATGTGCCACATGCCCTGTAGTGCTGGTAGATAACAAGGGCTCTCAGGTAGTTCTGAGCTCTAAGTTCTCTCTCCACTGTCATTATAAAATGCCCCATGGGCACTGGGTGCTGCGTGGGGAGAGCCATGGGGCACTACATGCCTTTGGGTTTGTTACTGCATGGGATATACACACAATAACAGAAACAACAGTGATCTTGTGAGGATGATGATGGTGCTATTGTGTTTCCAGGCAAAGACTGCCAAGGAAGAGGCTCTCTGCATCCACTGGAAATTCATCACTGGAAAAGGCCCCTGGTCTCCAGCTGGCTGCACCGCTCTGCACACAAAGAGCACTCACACCACCTGCAGCTGTGACCATCTCCCCAGCTTCGCTCTCCTTATGGGTCCCACCACAGTGGAGGTGTCTCACTCTCAGACTCAGCTCAAAGGGCTGGACCCTGAGCCATTGGTGGCTTTGGTGGGGCAAAGTCTGAGTAGGAACCTCAGGATCTCAGGGCTGAGGGGGCTGGACTGGGGTCACTGGTGATTCTCC